>NC_049209.1:49382806-49422806 GCF_013347855.1 Anguilla anguilla
CTAATGAATTCCGCTCTGTTAATGCCACGGGGCCAGCCCTCACCCTCCCCACCCCCCCCACCATCCCCCCCCCCCTCGGTGAGCGGCTCGTGCCCCGTCTCTGAAGTGAGCTTCCGACAGGAATTTCACTGACTTTTCGGGGAGGCGGGGCCGAGCGGTCAGGGGTAGCGTGACAGACCTCACAGGCTTATTTCCGTCATTGCGAGTTTATGTTCAGAACGCTGAAATTGGTTTGGATCACTGTAGGCCTACCTATGTTTCAAGTAAATGTAGGAGGTTTTTGCTGATGCTAAGGCCTCCTGGGCCCTGTTTAACAAAGCAGGATTACTGAGTTAGCTGGATAACTGTGCTGAGTAAATCCTCGAACCCACTCAAATCTGGAACATAGAGTGAAGTTAAAAGAGCTGTTCCGGGTTTTGCTCAGTACCCAGCTAACTCAGTAATCCTGCTTTATGAAATACCACCCTGGTGTTGGTCCTTCAATTATGCCATGGTATGCATTTTCATCAGATTCCCTTCCTCCACCTCCACCCCCCCCCCATTCACTCAAACCATCTCTCTGTGTAAGCATTATGTCTCAAGTGGCATTATTGAAATATATCCTTATATATCGCACTTGATGTGCTATCCATTTCTTAACTAATCAAACCCTTGTAAAGCTGTCTCTAAATCATATTACATTGCTTGCTGACAACATGGTTGCTACAAATTATGTTGCGTCCAGGTACGCTTTCTTTATGTCAACAAGACAAAATGCAACAAATATATTTTATTTTTTAATATTTCCGTGTCTATTGCCGAACTGCTGAGGGTCTTGCTGAGAGGGAGGTTACATTTCAGCACCTTCGCTTGTCTTTGCTTTGGGTTTCTTATACGAGGCTTACACCCAGGGGAGGGGAGGCGGAGGGGCGGTGTGGATACAGTTCCCTTTCCCCCTCGAAAATGGACACGACGGCGGCCAGCCTGGCGAGGAGCGGGGAAGAACATCCGCCACCGGGGGGGTCCCGGAGGACGCCGGTCGAGCAAATGTCAGAGAGGCCGTCGAGAGAGCCGTCCTCGTCCGCGGGAGAGACGAGTTAATGAAAGCAGAGGGCTGGGAATGTGACCGACTCACACCGCGAAAAACCGTCCGCGGCCTTTTCCTTTCTTTCTTTCTTTCGCGGACGGCGAAAAGAAGGAGGAAGTTTACTAAATGAAAGCCGCTATTTTTTTTTTTTTACTGGCAAATCTGCCAGTGCAGCCCATTTTCTCGTTCCTTAATTGTCTCTCCAAAGTTGGCAATTTTTGTGTCTGCCGTTTTATTGAATCCCTCTCCTCGGAGACGATATCGGAAACAAATCTCTTTCCAAAAACGGCGCTCTCAGGCTCACCAAAGTAGTTTTTGATTAAAAAATATCAATTGGTGTTGACACAATAAAGACACAAAGAAAGAAATTTTTATTTTTAAATTTTGCAGTGGCAGAATGCTGTCTGAGAAGGCTTATTGTGGAATAAATTCAGAGTGGGAAAAGCTTATTTTTTTGGACAGCTTTGCGTTATAAACTGACAGTAATGAATAACTAGGCACACAGCACGTAATCACAAAGTTTACATAACCGGTTTTCAGTTTGACTGCAAACCGGTGTTGTCATTTTTTCAGGCGCCCATATAATCATGCCAGCCGATATGTCACGAAAGCAGTACAGTCGGGGTCCGGTTTGTGATTGAGTGTAAGTGTTGGGAGTCTATCAGCAGGGGGCACTCTAACATTGACAGAATTCCTTAAAAAGCATCATGGGTGGCAAGGGGCATGCCCCCGACACAAGACATACCTCGTGGTACCGCTGAGAATTTGGACCAGTGTCAGAGCCGGCCCAACGGGACCGGCCGGCGCCCCAGTGCGGTACACCTACACGAAGCGCCGGACCCAAATCGCCGGGCCGAAATGGCTGGAGCTCGGGGGCGGATTGTTTTATCGTGACATCTGCGTCTCTTCCGCCCCCGGCGCCAGGAAAATGAACGACGGCCTGGATGCAAACGGACAGCGGCGGACGGAGTCCAGGAAGGTGTAATTTGCTTACGCTTCCCTTCGACGGCCCTCAGATAAATAATTCAATGGGACAAAAGGAAATTGTTCTCGCTCTCTCTCTCTCTCTCTCTCTCTCTCTCTTGCCAGCTTTACTACCCTTAACCGATAAGGAAGACAGGAGACTGGGAATGAAACCAAGGGCTCAGGTGCTACTCCACGACTTTCCAGAAATCAGGCTTATCTCCCCCAGCTGAGGGAAGAGGTTGATTTTAAATAAGAAATTATACCTGACGCTCATCCAGACAGGCATGTTTGACACAAAGGTGAACTTTTCTTTTTTTGGGGGGGGGGGGGGGGGTGGGGGGTGTTTGGGGGTTATTCTTATCCTCAGCTGTGAAAAGCTGGACCACTCTGAGTTTTTTATTTTTTATTTTTAATATTCTGCCCCGTGTCCATAACACCCCCGAATCTTGATCTGATTTGGAAGCAGCTATCCATCAAACTGTCTTATCCGTCCTCATCCTCAAAGTCCTGCACTTTCTTGGATTTTATCTCAAAGTGATTCTAAAAGAAGCGCTCTTTTGAAATCTTTATTAAGATTTTTTTTCCACTGTAAAAAAAAAAAAAAGTACAAGAGATAAGTTATCAGACACATCTAATCCTTCCTCCCCGTCGCACCTTTCCCAGTAGAAAAGATTAATAAAGAAGGATAAAATTAAATCAAAGCTGTCTGATAAAAGTTTAAGGAATATAAAGGTTGACATTCCTGCAATCCCCTTATTAACATCCCAGGCGCTACACATGCAAAATTAAAATTAACTTAATTAAACTCGATTAAACCTTTTTAAACTTAAATAAAAAAAGATCACTGGGCAGTGCTGCACTACTCTCCAACAGAAGAAGAAAAAAAATCAACAGCAAAAATGAAAAAGACCGTTGTTATTGTAAATACCTGGAAAACAGCACATGAAGGGAGAATAAACTAGGAATAGGAACAGAGGAAATGACTCGGCCCCTACTTCAAAGCCTTGGGAAGCATTAATTAGATAGTGTTAAACCTTTAACTGGCTCCTCCTAATTCTTGACAACCCCCTCCTCTCCGACTTCCATTCCAAAAGCTCGACTGCCTTAGCCTTACTAAACTACAGCACAGATTGGAATTAGAGGCATGATGTAGCTTTCTGTGAGACTGTAAATGCGTCTGAGGGTTTTAACCCTGAGAGAAATGCATTGGAAATATTATGCATAAATAATGCATGGTCTATTGAATACGCGGGACCTCATGCGTAAACATTCAATTCAGTGGTTTTGTGCATTTATTTAAATATTGCTCACTTTTAGAAGTCAAGAAGAGGGACGTGGGACTTCCTTTATGGGTAATGCACTGAAACATATTATTTAGGTTAGAAAATATATTTTTAAACTTCACAACAGGCAAATAGACATTATTTTTTCTTTCAGACAATCTTTGTTATATACATATTTTTATAAACATACATTGCCATGAAATATATTCTGCACTATATATTTTCCAAAAAATATTTCCACACATTTTCTTGATTCATATTACTTTTTTATCATGGTTTATGAAATAAATCAACGCACCAGTGACGTTATTACGACTTGCATAAGCTTTGAAAACTTCAGCTCGTAGAGGCTCATCGCACCGCCTCCTCCCCAACTTTTGAGCACCTCATTTCACAGGGTGAAGGTCTCTCATCACAAAGCAGGCCGTAAGAGTGATCTATCACATTATCGTATTATGACCACGTTAAAGAGACCAGAGGCCTTCCTGCAGAGGGTCGCTCGGTCAGACCTGAAACAGGAAGTGTGATTTACTTCCTGCGATGTAGGGAGAGCGCTGATGATTCATCGATGTCGTCGGGACTCAGAGTGACAGCCCGGGCCGCAGAGAGGCATTGTGCCTCAACCTTACAACTCGCTGCGTCGTCAAATCATCATAAATCACACAAATGTATGGATTTTGACGAGAAGTGCATTTTAAAGATTGAACTATTTTTTTAAAAAAATGCGACCTGACCAATCGTTTATTTCAGTAGAAGAAACATAAAGGGAAGGCCGAGTAAACCGGGCTCGCTATGAGTGAATAAATTCCTACAGCTTGCTTTCTCGAATGTGTTTCAATTCTTTATATGTACATATATCAAATTTGGCGGCCTATAAATTTTGGCAGGCAATGTGGGGCTGAGCACGCTCAATTCCCCCCCCCGAAACACGTGGTGTTTTCAGCTGCTTCTTTTCACACCGCAGACTACAGCTAAGCTCTCACAGAGCGGAGTCAGAGGAGGACCTTTCATCCCGTGCGTGGCTTTAGCATGCAGTCCATGAGCACTTGAGTGACCAGCAGGGGTCACTAGATCGCGGTGAACATGTACCCCAAATTCAGTAGTAACCAACCCTGTTCCAGGAGATCTCCCACCCTGTAGGTTCTCACTCCCACCCTAACAAAGCACACCTCACTCAACAGCTAGAGATCTCGCCGTGCTGCTAATTAGTAGAGTCAGGTGTGCCAAATTAGGGTTGAAATGAAAACGTACAGGAAGGGTGATGTTCAGGAACAGGGTTGGTCATCACTGCCCAAACTGAATGAACTCAGGATGGAGCTACCGGCCAGCATGGATTGATCGGGACCCTGGAGCTCACGCATGCCTTAACTGAACGAGCCATCCAGCAGTCCCTAATGCGCTGCAATTCGAGACATCTTAATTCTCAATATTCAAAAAGCAGCGTTAAAAAAAAAAAAAAAAAAAAACTGAAACACAGAAAAATGTTAGCCCGTTCTTAAAATTAGCACCCTCATAGTTAATTAAACGGTGATTAACAGCGATGCACTACGGGCTCCGTGTCACACTCAGCTGGTGACAAAGACTGCGGCAGGACTATTCTCTTTTTTTCCGCGTGCTTAATCACGTGTAAGTAGCACCCAGTTGCGCTCTGATTAGCCTTTATCTTTTACAATGGGCCGCTGCTGCAGCCTCCTTGAAAAGGAGTAATTGTTTTGCCTAGGGTTCAGGAGGACCGAATTCTTACTTTAATTGTTTTTGAATGCGTTTATCGATGTGGAAGAGGCCCTTCACGTTCTTAAGAGGTGTGCGTGTGTGTGTGTTTGTGTGTGTGTGTGTGCATGTGTGCACTTGTGTGTGCATAAATTTGATTAAAATACGTATTCTTCTGCTTTTAAGTTAAACGCAGAGCAAAGGGGCAATATGAGCCTCTTGAAACCACGTTTGTTTTTTTGGGTTTTTTCCCCCCCCCCCACCATGTTCTAATTGGGAACAATTGTTCCTCTAAACCAAAACCTGCATGTGGGTATGTGTGCATGCAGGACCTTATCCTGCGTGTGGGTGTTTGTGTGCGTGCCTGTGCACATGTATGTAAATCGTGTGTAGACACAAGCATTCATGCACATACACACGCATCCATAAATGTACTGTACGTGTGCACATGATAATGCAGGAGGTCCTCTGATCCCGAACTGATGAGGGAACCCTCTACCGTGCTCTCCGCACCAATAAGTCGTGAATACTCAACACGCCCGTTGGCCGCGATCCAAAACCCCAATGGAAGCTCGGCTCTTCACGGTCCTTTGCCTGGAGAAACCGGAAGGCGTTTCATAACCCCTATTGCTAGGGGGCATCCCGACGAGAGGACGGCATTGGCTGCCGTAGCGGCCGTTGGGGGGGGGGGGGGGGCGGGGCGGGCTTCAGATGAGAGCGAAGGTTATGGAGGTGTACACCATAGACTCCCTCAGAACTCCTCTCCTGTGAGAGGCCCAGGTTGCCGTTAACCCTTTAAGGTGTGAGGTCACAGATATATGATCGGAAAGCTCTAAACTAAACATTCTAAAGCAAGCTGATGTAACAATCGCTACTGGTAACTGAAAGCAACGGAATTCAACAGAACAGTGGTCCCCAAACTGAGTGTATGTTGGTTTTTGTTCCAATAATTCTAACAGACAGCAATGTTTTTCTTAGTTAGGTACTTTTGCTGTTTAGAAGGATTATTTACCATCTTAAACCATATTATGTCTAAAATTGCTTCATTGTATGAAGAGTAAAATTCCCATGTTGATATCATGCCACGTTGTGCTTATTGTGCTACATTGCAAACAATTACATAAAAAGATGTAATCTTTTGATCAAATAAATGACATAATGATAAATCAGCGCGCTGCTAGGTAGGTTGTCGAACATGTGTTTAATTGCTTTCATAATTGTTCCTCAAACTTATTAACACAATGCAGATTTGACACATTATCATTTGCTTTGTCTTTAAATGCTTCATTATCTTCCAGATGGTTAGTTTCCATGGCCAGGTGTCCACACTTTGACGAATCAGGAGCCTACTGATTCACCTCAGTCTGTAATTTGAAGTTTACCCTGTCTTAATGCCATTGTTTGAAATATAACACGAGAAGCACATGAACAAGGGAATTTAATTCTTTTACGGCATGGATAGCTATTTCTGACATTATGTGGCTTAAGAGGGTAAATAATCCCTTTAAACATAAAAAGTGCCTAATTAAACAAAAACAGCTTGTTAAAATTCTGCTATTGTGACTGGCTGGAAGGAAAACCAGCATATGCAGAGGGGGGGGTGCCCAGGACTGAAGTTGGGAACCTCCTGTTCTAGAACACTGACTCGAAATTTAGATAAAGAAAAGAAAAGCAACATTCCAAAAAACCTGCTCTTCAAAGGGTTAATGAAAATGCAACTGGGGGACACTGAAATTGGTTGTTGTTGGCCAGCAAACTGGAGAGCCCTGGGACGGGCGCACACTGTCTTGCCCTGAGGTTATAGTTTTATGAGTGCACACACCGTCGTAAGCTATATTTCACCATTTACCTCTAAATCAAACTTGCTGGAGGGGCCACTTTCCAGCTCGGGGGTCACGCTCCAGGAGGGGAACACCGAAAAGAAAGCTGGAAGCCAGGTAAAGAGAGAACGATGTGAGTGCGTTGCCCGAGCTTTGACAGTCTATTTGTTTGACGGTTCTGGTTGCCGCCAGATTGCATTTCCTGTATGTATGCAGTGTTATTTCTCAAATGATCTCAGGAGGCTTTGCTGTGAATGGGGGAATGCGTTGCGCTAGCCACCTCTGACGCGTGGCGCCTGCCTACACGATGTGTAGCCGCCATTTTGTGCCGGAACGCTCACCACAAGAATGGCAGCCATGGTGATTCTCACACCCAAATCAGCTGTCTGGTCCTGGAAGGAAAGTTACGCCTGCCTGCCTGGATGGTGCACGGCGGCCATTTTGTGCCAGAACGCTCACCACATGAATGGGAGCCATGGAGATTCTCACACCTAGGTCACCCGCCTGGCTCTGGAAGAAAAGTTACGCTTTAGGCCTGCCTGGACGGTGCACGGTGGCCATTTTGTGCCCGAGCGCTCACAACATGAATGGCAGCCATAGAGATTCTCACACCCAAGTCACCCGCCTGGTCCTGATGCTGATTTAGGAGAAGGGTGGACACTCATGAGTGAAGGAAAGGGTACAAAAAGTGATTTGAGGAGGATGTCGGCCCTGACGCTTCTGAAATCTGCATATCCGGAAAAGAGGCAAAACCCTGAGAGCTGTTTTTTTCCATGCAGGATTGAAAGTGCAAGTCCACGCCCTCAGTGTGTTTAGCAGAAATAGGATCTGAGTGCCAGCTACCATTTGAATATTGAGTGTCAGGTTGCCGTGTGAACACAGAAACATGGTCTGGGTATCCGGGTAGCCTGTGAACGTAGAAGCACGGTCTGAGTATCAGGTTCTTTTGCAGAGCTTAAAGGACACAGAAGGATCGCATGCATAATTTAACATGCATATGCTGCTGCACAGGAGCTTGAATGTGTTTATAATTTCAGGGGGAGAAGGCATGAAGCCTTTTTTGAAAACAAACACCATGTAAAGAATTTTGTTTGGCATCCTGAAAATACACCAGATCCATGGTCATCCATTTTGCTCATTTTTGAAACACCGGTGTGCACATCCAAGAACTTTTCTGAACTGAGTTTTATTTCCCCAAACAGTCCTGTGCGTCTTGGTCGTAGAGTTACCGAGTTAATTTCCTTAATAAAGACCAATCGTAGTCAATATTTTGAGGAAAAAGCATATATCCTCGCACTTGTGTTTCTTTGTCACTGACCCTGACATACCCACATTCCTCAGCTAAGCAGGACGTCAGCACGTACACAGACCTGTCTGTCTGTCCTCCACGGTCTAACGAATGTGGGGCCTAGAGAGTTCTGGAACAGTGTGATGAAAAATATGAATGACTGCTTTTGGCTAAGATTAATGGCCCACACACCTCCACTTTGATATAGGCAAATGGTACTTTTCAAGGTCTCGAGAAAATCACTAAACCGAAACGCTAAACTTTCTGCAAATATTATTCAAGGTGGATCAAAATGATTACATTTGTCGAGTAAAACTGTAAAGGCATTGGACGAATCCAAGCAATTTTAACCATTTCAATGTCAACACCCTCCCAATTTAGTCGTTATATTAATATAGCAATCGCTTCTCTAACCTCCTGACACGCGCTCTAGAAGTAAACTGCGTCGAACGTCATACCAAATTCAACGTGATTTAATAGGCTGAGCCTAATTTACATTAGCAAAAAAACAAGCATGTGGCAATTCGATTATCCAAATCATTCCACTCAGTACAACGATTGCTTCGGCGATGGTGTACCATACCGATGTATGCGTCTGGTTATTAAGCGTAATCGTTATTTGGACCTCCCATGAGCTAAACGGAGCCACATATGTGTGTGTGTGTGAAAAGACCGAGCACGCAGAACATCAAAAATACGTGCTCATAATCAATGGTTGCAAATCAGTACAGCAAGCGGGCTCGGGCGCAACTGCTGCTTGTAGGTTGAGAGACACTTTGGCTGCTGTTCTTTCAGAACCCGTTTATATAATTCCCAAGCAAATGTACAGTACACCGCCGATTGCTTTAAAAAAACTGAAACCAGTGTCAGCAGATGGAGACTTGAGGACAGTCCCGTCACGCACAAAGGAGCGTGTTAGAATGAGAGGATACGGAAACACGAGCTGAACTTGGGAGTTCGCCCGTCTCTCGCGTCAGTCCCTGCCAGTACTTCAGCCCTCATCCCTACTATTTTGTGCTTTTGCACCGATCGCCTTTCGTCGCGGTTTTGCAAGACTACTGCTCCCGGAATATTTGCGGGCGTCCGCTATTGGTTAATCGTCTTCATCTGTCAAGCGGTGTAGGCGGGACTCGACTCGCCGTAGCTCCCCAGAGGAAAGAGAGGCTAAAGCTGCACTTTTCTGTTCTGTTGGAAGAGCATCTCTCTGGCGCTCGCTAACAGTTACACCTTGTCTCGGCAACGGGATCACGGAGAACTGTGGGACTTGACTGCAGGAAACGCAGCCGTTCACGCGCGAGGAGCCTATATAAATTGCACGCCTCACCTGGATAAACCCGCCTTCATACGGAGAGGAAAAAAGGAGAAGAAAGCTATTTCGAGTGTCGCAGCACAGCGGGCTGAAGGAAGCGAGAAGAATATGATTCTCAAGCAGTATTTGTTCTTCGCCCTTTACTGCTTCTGCGGGATCGTTCTAAAAGGTACGCGCGGTGCAAAGTTTTAAGCATAAAGTACGCCGTGTCACTTTTATTGGCGCCGGGCAACAGCGTGAACGTCTGGCGGATTCGCAGGCATTCCTGGCACGTATCGAATGGCGTGCATGGTCGCAGTTTCAATCTCGCGCATTGTCTCAAAAGCCCATAATGTGTTGGAATGACGTTTGTTATGTTTACATGATTGTTCACGCTGTTTATTTTAGCTCGGGGGGTATGGTCTCCACCGTGAATTCTTACGGATCAACACCGCGTGCATACGAACTCAATTCGTGTCGTACGCGCGCGTCTGTGGTTGTGTGCATACATTTTTAAACTGTTCATGCGGGCTTATGTTTAGTGCTATTTTAAATTATTCACCGTGAAAACAAGTTTGAGACCGATGCCTTGTGTTTAAGTTTGCAAAATGGAGGAAATGCTGTGATTAAGGCATCGTTTGATTTGAAAGCGCGTCTCTACGAAATCAACACAAAAAGATATTGTTTAAAGACGTGTGCATGTGTAGCACGCCTTTAGCGGGAACTTTTGTGATATATCGACTCGGGCTTTGTCTGTGGAATATTAGATAGCCTATGTATCTTCGAAGGCAGCATTAGTCAAACCGCGCCGTGTTTTGTGCTTAAGTAGCTGGCGCATTAACATGATGTACAAAGCGGTATGGAAAATCTTTTTGCCTGCTGAACATCACGACATTATCAGTGCATTTAATTATATCATTAGAAAATTGGAGATTGACCATGCCTTGTGGGCACGTGTTTGAAATGTTTTAAATACATTTTTTGTTTATTTTCTGGTATTGTCTGTGGGTGTTTAACAAATATTTTGATTATCACTGTGTTGAATATCAAAGCTGTTTGACGAAACAAGTGCCTGGTAGCTGGTTTGTTACGTCAAATTGACATTTATGCATTTTGTATTTGAACTTCATTTGGACGGATTTGCTTGTGTAGATTAAGCTATATTTGCATCGGCTCGTGCCATATCTCCATATTAAACTGTGCCATTAAAATGACATTTATTTTTCGGGTTTTCTTGGGGGATGATGATTTGCTGCAATCTATCCGCTGTACCAGTTCATATTCTGCACTGACGACTGTATGGTATTTGCAATAGTCTGCATCTTGGGGTCGTGGTAGTATCAGCTTTTCTGTGTTGCTGGAAACAGTTTCGCTGTTTTAATAGCGCGGGCGGTGAACTGTAAGCTAGATATGTGTTTTGCACAGTTGCTATTTATTTATGAATTTTGAAAAATATAAATTATCCAGTTCCCGTGTTTACTCCGCTTTTCATTCAGTGGGTGGTTACTGAACGCATCGTAGCCTAATCTGCATACACTGAATATCTGGATTGAAGTGCATGTGCAGTTATTTCAATTTCAATCTAATATCATTCGTTTCGCTCCGGGCGCTGGTGCTCGCGCTTTTCTCGTCTGGTTCACGCCGCTGTACTGTAAACATGATCAGCGTTGCAAGGTCAGGATGTCAGTTCGAGGCGTTGACAGCCCGTGACAAGAATACATTGATAATAGTGAGCCCAGCTATGCACACTGTGCGTGTGTGTATGTGTGCACTGGAATTTAAAGAATACGCATGTACGCGCACATACACGCGCACGTATGGAGGTTGTTCGAATCCATATGTAGGTTATTGTGACTACAGAATATTCTTAGGACTGAAGAGAGGTGGAGGAGTGAAGGGGGGGGGGGGGTAGTGGAGGATACATGTCCTGTCGTTCATCGCCAAAAAAGATGAAGAGATTCTCCTTTGGGTTCTCGAATTAATCCCGACTAAATATTTAACAGACTTAATAAGTACATAATTTCCCAGCAAGTTAATGGATACTGTGAAGGTCCACCAAAGCAACACGCCATGTAAATTGAGTTCAGTGGTCCAAGGGAGCCAAACACATGTCGATGCGAGGCTAATTTAGTTTAGCATGCTTCCTCTGTATACATTATTTATTTGCTTTGGAGACGCCCTTATGTGGGTCAGTGTACGCGGCTCGTGCTTCCGGGCGGTAGCCATATATTCTGCTCATTACCGACGGATGCTGTTCTGGTTGGATACGTGGCTCGCGGCTTCAGCGCCAGTCCCCCCTCCTGAGTATAATGGTGCTGGAGAACTTCGGGTTTGCCAGCCCCGCCCTTTAACCACTATATCATATCATACTGGCGCCTAGCACAGCACTCCCAACCCCCCCCCCCCCCCCCCCACCCACTCCTCCTTCACATCATAGAGGTTCACTTTATCCATTTTCTTCTCCTGTTGTTTCGTATGACATTAAAGTCTTGACTGCATTGTAATGTCTGCAATGTGGGCTGTAACTGCATTATGTCGGTCTACCCGTCTCCGTCTGTCTGTCTGCTTGTCGATCGACATATCGACCCATCCAAATATTACATTACATTGCATTCGTGTGGCAGATGTACTTATCCTGAACAGCTTAACTTCCAGGAAGAAACAGGAAGAGCTTTCACCTTATCCCTATGAGCCAGCAGTACCAGGCTGAAGAACATTCCAGAACGGTTTAGATGGGGAAAAAAAAATCATTAAATCGCCAGTACGTGTGCAACTGTGATCATAATCAAGAGCCAAAACGCTGAATCTGAGCATATACAGATTAAACGAGCCCTCAAAATAGAATAAACTGAACCATAAAAATATAACATTCAAACCATGAAAACTTTTGACTTTAATTAGTACTGAAGGTGGGAGCGTTAGGGGGTGGGGGGGGGGGGGGACCAAGACGCACTGACGTGGAGGGACTTCAGTCTGTGTTGGGCGACGGCCAAAGACTCCGCTGTCCTTCGCTGCCAGGGGAAGATGGTTCCACCACTGGGTGGGGGGGGTGGGGGGTGGGGGGGGACAGACGGGCTTTGTGCCTGGGAGACGGGACCGCTTTGGGAGGGGGGAACCAGTCGCTATATGAGCCTATATCCAGTGTATCGCCTTTTTGAGTCTGTGTGAGTCTTTTGAGTCTTTGAGTTTTTGCATGATAGGGAGTCTACATTTGGATTCTACTTTGTTTTTATGTTGTTGGGAAATTGATTGGAGTGATTGTTCATACCCTGTCGTACTGTCACATGCAGAGCTTTTCTCATTGATGTTCTTGTAAAATGTCTGCCATAGTTACATTTGAATGGTTTCTGGTCTAATTAGTGGTTTTATTTGTTTTGTTTTTGTTTCATATTGAAAAGAGGCAGAATGTGTGTATGTGCGTGCATGTGTGTGGGTGTGTGTGTGTATATATATGATAGAAAATTCTAAGGAAAGAAAGAGGAAAGGTTTGTTTTCCTTTACATAAAGGTCACCCAATGAGAATTCATCAGCTCAGTGCAGACGGGCCTTCTAAAGCAAAAAGTCAAACAGTTTTGACCTTTTCCCTCCTCTGGCGAATCTGTAAATACGACTGTACCAACAGGAGACGCACCGACGGCAAACGCCAAGCGGCGTGCGTTTTTCCGCTGAAGGTCACGGGTCGGCGTGCGGGGAGGGGGGCGGGGGGGGGGGCGGTATCTGGATCTGGAACTTCCGCACTCCGTTCACTATTGTCCAATCGTGACCGTCGTCGCCGGCGACCCACACGGCTTTGGTAATCGGAGCTGATTGATGGCCTTTCTCAGGGCGTCGCTTGTAATGGGTTGGCGTCGACGCCAAGGCTGAGGTAATACGTTTATTTAATTCTCTGCGCCCTCCGCCGGCGGCAGGCGAGGTCGTCTGAGTGGGCCAGCGAGCGGGAGAGCGAGCGTTCGGCGGAGTTCCCGGCTGGCACGGACGGCGCTGTCGCGCGGGGCGACCCGGCGATACGAGGACCGTTCTCGACGCCGCGACACAGACGGGGGGGGGGGGGGGAGGGGAGGACGCTCCCCGAATACAGAGGGCGGCCCTGTTGAGCCGCGCGTGTGACTGAGGCGCTCGACGCCCCCCCTGCTCATCGGCGCGTGGGGACGGCGGGACTGGGCGCGGACGCTCGGCAGGATTAGCGTGCCGGGAGCGGAGCGATCCGTCCGTTTTCCCCTCCCGCGTCCCGCGCTGGCGTTAGTTTGGAGGGCCGAAGAGAGCGGTCAGGGAGTTCACGGGCTCAAAGTGTGCCCTCATTGGCTGAGCTAGCGGCCAGGCCTGCTCCGGTGCTCTAAGGTGCTTGGACCTTTTTATATTGACAGTTTTTTTTTTCTTTCTTTTCCTTTAATTACAGTCTTCACCAAAAAAAAAAAAAAGTATATGTAATCACGTCCGTGTGTTTCGTTGACCTCTGCGCGATAGAAGATTCTGGATTATTGGCTGTTCTCAGTGTGTTGGCCGGCTTCCCTGGCCCCTATCGAATCCTCCTGTTCCCCCGACGACGACCGGGCTCGGGGTGAAAGGTCACGCCGCATCGATCGCCAAAATGATTCACCTTGCTGCTGACTCTCTCGCTCTGCTTCTCCACCACACTTCAATGTGCTTCATTCATTCATTCATTCATTCATTTATTTATTTATTGTTTTACTATTTTCCGGGAGCTTGCAATTTGCCCTGACATTGACCTTTTTTGCGTGTGACACTAGTTGAGGGAGGCAGCTACGGTACAGGGTGGCTGTGTAGTTTAATGATTATGGAACTTGGCATGTAACTGAAAGGTTTGCTGTTTGACACCCCTGGAGCCAATCAGAGATGTAGGACGTGCTTGGGGGACCAATGGTGTGCTTGAAAGGTGGTAGTATTTGAATGCACACACTGGGAAGGGAGATAAAGCTGGGAAAGGTATAGTCACCCCAGCCCCCCATATTATGTTGGTTGGAGGAGGGAGAGTCTCATTGAGAAACACCCCGTTGAGAAATGGAAACAACGCAGTGACTTGGTTTTAGTGGTATTAACACGTGACTTTGTCTAAAAATGAAAATAAACAAACATGGACTAACTGTAAAAAGAAAGAATTATAAGAGATTCTACTTAGGAAAGTAAAATTTTGTTCTTGTTGCATAAACTCCCCCTGTGGACTGTGTGTGTGTTGATGTAGTATATTTGTCCTGAACGATGCTAAAATGCCGATTTGTCCTGGCGGTCTGGCGGTCCGTCAAGTTGACGCTGCCCAAACGGCGGTTGCATGTGCTCGAGCGTCAGCTGCCGTCAAGTTAATTAAGAGTTCCCTGTCCCTCGTGGCTTTGACTCTCTCTCTCTCTCTCTCGCTCTCTCTCTCTCTCTCTCTTTCTCTGTCTCTCTCCCCCTCTCTCCCTCTCTCTCTCGGCCCCACTGTTGATGGTGGGATATCGGCCCCAGCGCGTCTCTGCCCGCCTGATGCGTTCCCACGCGACGGAGTCTTTCTGTACCGGCTCGGCTTGGCTCGGCTCGGCTCGGCTCGGCTCGGCTTGGCTCGGCTCGGCTCGGCTCGGCTTGGCTCGGCTTGGCTCGGCTCGGCTCGGCTTGGCGTAGCGAGCGTGTGTGATTCTGGACCTGATGGCTGTGTTTCACTGGCGAGGCGGGTGAGAGCGCAGGAACTGGGAAGTGGCGTGTCGGGCAGTGTTCTCAGAGCTGGGTGATCCTGCAGAAGCTGAAAAAAATCACACGGGGAAAGCAGGCGACTGTGAGACTGTTATGGGACACGCCTGAGTTTTTATTTTTGTATATTTTCGCACCTTTGCTCAGTGGTGTGGAAGGCAGGTTATGTGTATACTGGACCCTTTGATTGACTGGATCTCTGCTGCTTGTAGCTTTGGCAAACAGCTGGACTTTGTGGTATTAATGACCACGCCTTATACTGTAGACCAATAGAGGGCTGTGCCTCCTTGCACTGTAGGCCAATAGGGAGCTGTGGAACTGTGTACTGTAGGCCAGTTGTACTGCATGGGGCCATTGTATAAACTGAATAGGAACTGGAACTTGCTAAATTGCTAGCGTCTGTAGGGCTGTGCAGAGTTGCCTGTGCTCGTGTTCGCGGCTTCTGATCGCGGCTTCCCGCGTCTGACACCAAATGGGCCGCACGGGCCGCCAAAGCGGTCGACGTGGAGGCGCCCGCTGGTTTTCAGAGCGAAGAGAGCAGCCTTTCGTTTTGGGCCACGGCTACCTGCCTGAACCTTGTTTTTTTACACGCGTGTGACCCGCGTCGCTCTGAGACTGAAGCGCCCCGGTCCCTGCCCCCTCCCGCTGTGAAGCATTCCGCGGCGTGGTTTCTCTGGGGAGGCTAAAGGAGGGCTGGGCGAGGTCCCGTGGGAGCGGGCGAGCGAGTGTCACGGCTCAGCGGCAGGCATCCTGCGGGGGTCCGGTGTGGGCGGAACGCCAACCGCACGCCACCTGTCAGCGCCCCCCACACCCCCCCCCCCATACCCCCCCACCCCCCCCTCGAGGGGCAGCCTCAGAACCACCGCGAGTAAATCGCACAGAGCTGAGGAGACAAGGGCGAGGGCTGGCGGAACATTCCGGAACATTGTGGAACTTCCGCTCCCCACCAGCAGCATTAGAAACTGTGCTAAAATTTTAAAAAAGTCTGCCCAGCCCCCAACCTCCCGCCTTGACATGGCTCTTTGTTTAACTGCTTACAAGTATGCAAGTACTCGAGCGGGAGGGGAGGGGGGGGGTGTCGGAAACTGAAGACACCCAGCCCGCCCCCCCCCCCCCATACCCCGCCCGCCCATCTCCGGATCAGCATCTGCTCAGGTGAGCCAGGCGGCGCACACGCTAATATGCTCAGACAGGTGAGAAATGGAGTAGGGGATTAGGAGCCATTTTTGCTGACTGTAAGGCGGTTTCCTTGGCTGTTAATTTCTCCGGAAAACGGCCAGAGGAAGCGACCAGGCCTGCCTCTCGTGTCCCTCCTCCTCCTCCTCCTCTTCCTCCCCTGTCCCTTTACTGCCCCTCGTTTGCGTTTGTTTATTTTTCTCCGTGGTGTTGATCAGAAGGACGACAGATGGAACACAGCACCACGGCGAAGCCCCGCCTCCATTCTTTAAAAAAACGTTTTTTTTTTTGTTTTTTTTTTGGAATGCTTCCCAGGCATTCTCATGTTACAACATTCATTAGAACACCGTTAATTATTTTTTTCCTCTCTCCGCCAAAGCGTTCCGTCTCACCCGCTGCTTATCACGCCACAAGTTTCGCAAATTCGGTTAGCAGGGTTGTAGGAGAACACTTCGCATGCATCTCAGTGGATGACCTGGCAGTGACCCTCCCATGCCTGGGCGACTCTGGGTGTCGTTGCCATGGAGCTGCTGGGCACAGACTGCAGCAGCACTACCCGGATACACAACCAGACTCCGGGGGCGCGTCCACCCTGCTCTAGAAACAGTGCCTTAATGGGACGAGCCACCCAGCAGCCTCCCTGAAGGGTTCTTTTGAAGAATGTCGCTCTCTTAGTTCGGTAGAACTTTGAGAAGTGGCAGAAGCTATGCTTGGTTGGCCATGGATGGAGAAGCGCTAGATGACAGAGGAATCTTATTTATTTATTTATTTATTTTTTTCCCCCCCGTCTCGTCGATGTCACGAGAACGTGACGGTCGCGGAGACTGCGGCCCGCTTTTCTCCTGACAGACGGCAGCTGTGACCCGGAGGATCGCCTCCCGCCTCGTGCGCCCCGAGAACCCCGTTTCCGCGGTGACAGGTGCGATTTCCCCCGCGATCAAAGGAAAGCCGCGCTTTTGTTCTCTCAGATCTTTATTTTAAAATAAATAAATAAATAAATAAATAAAAAAACGGGTGAAGGGTTGTTCAAGAGAGAGGTGTGAATATTCGGCAAGCTGTTCGGTCCCCAACCCCCCCCCCCCCCCAAAACCCCCTCCCCCGCACCACCACCCCCCCCTTCCTGGTCGGAAGTTCTGGGTGAGGTTATTTTCTGCTCGCGGAGATTAAATTAAACGAATCGGAGCGCGATCATAAATCACAGCACGCGGAGCGCGCAGACGCAGATGATCATTACCCCTAAACGGCCGCGTTGTGGAAAGTGTTTGAAAGTGTAAACAGAGGCGTCTCCCGCGCTTCTGAACGGCGGGACCTTTGTCTCGTGGGATTACGTTATGCTGAGGCGATATCCGATTAACCTCCTGGCCGTAGTTGCTTTCATAATCCTGCACCGCGGCCAGAAAAAAATTGCAGGAATTGATTCGCGTAGATGCAGAAAATTGCAGCTTGGCACAATTGGCGTCGATACAATGTGGTTATTATTGCTTTTTTCTTTTCTTCTTTTTTTTTTTTAATTACACCATCACTGCAAGACCCGACATATTTTGAATGGGGTTAAAAAAACGAGACATTGTGAAAACTCAGTTTTTTTTGTTTTTTGTCTTCAATCCGAAACTCCCCTTCTCTGTTCCCCTAAGATTATGCGCTCTGATATTGTTTAGGGACCTTCAAAACCAGAGGCAAGGCTCTGACATATAAAGCAGGAGTCAAAGAGATACTATATTAGATTTTATTTCCTGAAGGAATGTCGATTCGGCGGCCGACGGCGACGAATAACAACTTGTTCCCGAGTAAACGTCGGCGCTGGCACCCTGGGGGACCGCGGCCAATCCGCGGGCTGTTTCCGTCGCCGTGGTTTTTTAAGAATTTATTTAGGCAAATTAGGAATTTGTGCATTTTACCCCCTAAGCCCCCATCCCCTCCCCTCACCCCCCACCCTCCCCCCGCGGAGTGGAAAGCCATCTTTGAGGTATGAGGGATACGTGCTGCTGTTGCTGCTCAGGCAGGGGTTTGCCGAGTAAGAAAACGCTGACGGGTGTGTCTCAGACTGTAGACTTACGTGAGTGCACGCCCCCTGCTGCACTGGAGGTGTGATGTCACATGGGTAGACGTCAGATGTGATTGACAGGCAGGATCCTGCCCTCCTTTTTTTTGTTTATTTTGGACCGGGAGGTTTTCTGCCTGTTGGTATGTGAGGTTCGGTTACCCGTTGGCGAGCGTACGGCTGCTGTGAGACAGCCCCTGGGGAAGCGCGTCGTTTGAGTGTAAACGACGGACGCCATTGGCTGACAGGGCGATGGGTTGTTTTGCGGTCTGGATCCCTGATGGTACAGTATGTCCCTCTCGTGGTAGCTATCGCCTAGCGGACAGCGTGATTGGAGGAGCAGGTGAGGGTGGTGGAAGCGTGACGAGCGTCGAGGGTTTCTGGCGTCGAGCGCGAGCGCGCGTCTGGCTTACCGCTCTCCGATTGGCTGCCTCGCGGCATGTTGGGCGAGGGTGCAGCTGCACGTCTGTCTTCCCGCCCTCTGATTGGCTGCCTCGCGGCATGTTGGGCGAGGGTGCAGCTGCACGTCTGTCTTCCCGCCCTGTGATTGGCTGCCTCGCGGCATGCTCGGTAAGGCTGCTGCTGCATGTCTGTCTTCCCGCCCTCCGATTGGCTGCCTCGCGGCATGTTGGGCGAGGGTGCTGCCGCACGTCTGTCTTCCCGCCCTCCGATTGGCTGCCTCGCGGCATGTTGGGCGAGGTTGGCGGGACCATCTGCCCCGTGTGGGATGGAATTTCACACCTGCGACAAGAATAAACAATCTATTAATCAAAGACATGGGACAATCTGTACATGTCAATACACGCGCGCGCACACACACACACTGCCGTCTGCGCACAAACTGATTGAATAGGCTACAAACGCCGCTTCTTTTTTTTTTTTTTTTTTTTTTTAATCAACGCTGTTAATTTATTTTTCTGTTCAGCCATATGGAGGGAGTCTGTTGTTGTTTTTTTTTTTGTTATTTCGTTTTCAATTAAAAGCTGAATAATTCCTCCTCTATTCCGGTGGGCGAAAATATTGTTGTCTAAATGAAAAACACGAACGCGAGCGCTCGAGAGAATCTTCCGGAAACGGCCGCGCGCTGGTCGCGATGGGCAGCCGCAGGTATACGCGTCACTAAAGCTGCGTGAGCCGTTAAACGCAAAAGCCTAATGAAAGGACGCCGAGGACCAGACCCGAACAGAGCGACCGCCAACGTTCGAGGCAAGCCGACTGGAATTAGTTTTCAGTTCGGAGTCCGAGAAAGAAAATGGACAATAAACAAGCTCACGGTGAGGCTTGAATTTTTGAAAAAGCGGGACTTTTTAAAAAGTCTTAATTTGTTGTATAAATCGACAACGAAGCGAGAAACGAGCCGCCTCTCGCCGCGTGAATAATAATAAGGACTTGCGCGGTGTCTGATTGGAGCCGCTGGCCCGCGGTCAGAACGCGTGCGTTGACTAAACGCCTGGGTGACGCATCAGCTGCTTTATTGCAAGGGAGGCAAAGAGCTCCCACTGACGGTGGAATTATCTCTATTTTTTATTTTTTTTGTTAGACGCTTGATTGCTGATAAAGCTTTGGAAATTGGGGGTGGGTAGTTGCAAGAGAAGACCAGTGAAGAGTCCCACAGAAGACGGGGTGGGGGGGGGGGGGGTGGGGTTGGCCTGAAGGGGGCCAGCAGAGTGACATGGGTTACATGACCATTTTGGGCGATAGGAGGAAGACCTCATCTTTGATTTCCAGCACTTTTTGTCAAGCACTTTTTTTTTCCACCCTTCTTCCTTTTTCCTCAATGAAGTGAAATGGCTGTTTGAGATGCTCTGTCCAGCTTGCCAGGAACTTCCAAGACCTTACAGTATTTCCGCTGGCCTCGGGCAGTACATTAAGTGGTGTGTTTTACAGTGCGAGCACTTGTACATTTCCTGTGGCTGTGCGTCATTAATAATATAAATAGTAGTCCCCCTCCATTTTGAATTCTACTGACCTCACCACCTGCTGGACATATGTGTGACTGAAAAGTAATCGCTGTCTTTGTCTCTCTCTCTCTCACTCTCCCTCCCTCTCTTCCTTTTAGAGAGAGGAGGTTTTTACTCTGCTGTTGACTGTGGGAGGTATCTGGCTGAGCCAAGCTCACAGGTTCAGATTTCAATAATGTTAAACATATCCTGAACGTTGGCAGATTAATAAATAACTTTAAATTGATGTCTTCAGGCATTTTGTGTTGTAAATGTACAGGGGGGGGTGGGGGGTGGGGGGGGGATCTGAAAGGTCAGGCAGCGGTCTACCCACGATGTGGCACTAAATTAGCGGCAGGAGTGTACAAGTGCTGCTCAGCCAACTGCCAGTCTGAGTTTAAATTTGCGAGATTTAAAATAGCATGGAATACGTGTGACAGTTTAAAAAAAGAAAAGAGTGGAGACAGCCGAATTGCAGAACAGAGCCAGAATCCGCGAAGTACCACTGCAATCAAAATCTATTACGGGACCACGGGGCGGGAGGTGGGGGGTGGCGGGGGGGGGGGGGGTGTGGTGGGGAAGTGGCTGCAAGAAAGGGGCCGACCGAGTGGAATAATTTCTGAGGCTTTTTAAAAAGAGATGAGCGGCTCCCTGACCCCCCGGTCGCCAATGCATAGTTAATGTTAGCACGTTAGCACGTTAGCGCAGCGCTGCTACCCAGCCAAGGCGGCGGCCCAGAGGACGTCACGCTGCCATCTGTCTCACGCCACCGCATTACAGACCCGTTATAAACAATGCATGATGGGGAAACGGCCTTTACTTATTGATTGGTTCAGCCCTCCTGAAAGGGTGTAAAAAAAAAAAAAAAAAAAAAAAGCCTTTTACGTCCTCAGTGTCTATTAATGTCCCGTGGAGCAGAAGAAGGAAGAAAAAAAAAAAAATCAGATTTTTTTTTCCCTTATTATTTTTTTAACATCCATATGTGCCATGCCATTTGACGGATGACTCATTTTCCTAGCTTGACAGGAGGTTATGTAAAAATATATATATTTTATTAGACCTTCTGGTTTTTCCAATTAAGCCGAACCTATTGGTGCCACGAGAGTCCCTTTTGAACAGCGTTTTCAGCCATGCTGAATATTTCAGCCGCTTTCTTATTTTAGTAACTCTTGTGGCTTATTGCAGAAATATATTCCTTTTTTTTTTTTAATGACTTGGCCCCCACAAGCTGCTTCCTCCTGTGCCTGCTGCAGAAAGCCTGGAGAAGCTATTACTGTTTTAAATGTCTTCCAATTATTGCAACACCTACCCTGTCACTTGAAGGGATTTTTGTTTTTCCTGGAGAACCGAAAGGCTTGCCATGCCGCGAGCTATCTATAGGCTTATATATGTATATATATATATGTAGCAGTGGCTGCTGTCAAATCACAGGGCACATTGAGCATTATCCTCGTGTTACAGCACAATGCACACAATTTAATAGACTATAAAATAATGGGGGGTGGGGGGGGGGGACAGGGCTGGCGTAGCTTTTCTGTTCGGGGTTTTTCATCCCGAGCTCTGGCTGGGGCGGTTGAATCGTTAGCCGTGCTAACGCTGTCCCGCGGGTACATCTCCGTGACGGCTCAAACTCGATGGTGCCTTCGCCCGTCTCGGTGCTTGCTCCCGTGGTGGTTCTCCTGCTTAAATTGCAGCTTGTGTAGGTTTTTGCTTTTGCCTGGAAAAAACTTTTTGCTGAATGCATATGCGGTAGGCTAAATGGTACGTTTCTTGTCTTACGCTTTTGTGTGGTTTTAGCGTTTCCTTGAGAAAGTGTCTGGAATCTGTTTGAAGTGGTGTCGACTGATTAAGATGCAGAGAACTCTGAGGCTGAACCTTACGCTCCTGACTGCAGTATCCTCCAATGCCCTCTGCTTTGTAAGCTCTTGGGTGCTCCATTTGCACTGCTAATTTTTGAGGGGAATTCAATTAAAACTTTATTTCACTCACACGATTCCCTGCTTGAGCGGTGCTTAAAAACATCTCCCATTGGTGGTGTGCATACCAAACATAAATAAATTGATCAGTAACGTGTTTGTTTGGATAGATTTGTCGTCATCCTTGTTGATCGGCTACAATTTTCAGTTTGTGGTCTTAGGCCACAATAATTACTTTCCTGCCTCTTGCTGAATCTCTGGCTTCTTCTCTAAGGCCGTGGTTTTTTTTTTCCCCTTTTGAGGAAAATGGCTAACATAGATTCCTTCTAACTGCGTTTATTTCGAAACCTTCAGAAAGGCTCTTGTGCTGCTCAGGGTGTGTCCGGGTGCTGATGGAAGCTACCCTTGAAAGTGGAAAATGAAATGCTGAATGCGGACCCTGCTAGCATCCTACACACATGACAGGAAACCTGCCCTTTCGCTGCTTAAATCAGCTATTTTTAGGAATGCATAGCTTTTGTGACATCATCAGTCCTGCCTGCATCTTCCACCTTTTCTGCATCCTTAATTTGAAAGAGAAAAGAAAGAACAAAAGAAGGTAAAAAAGAAAATAATTGCAGCCACAATCATTATCTTTCACTGCAGTAAATCCTCTGATCTCCTGTCCTCCTTCGATCCCCAGTCCTCCTCCTCCTCTGTCTCTACCCTTCGCTCACACAAAAAAAAAAAAATGGCTGCAGCCTCGGAGTAACGTTTCCCGCCAAAAACCTCTGCGCTAGCGTCTGCCGCCGCCGCGGCGCTGCCTGAACAAGCCCTTATCATTCAGAGGAGCCTCCTGGCATTCTGGGTACGCATCGACCGCCAACTCCAGTCCACCTGCTGTATAACGGGACCTCCGTCAGAGCCGCTAAAGTACGGAGAGTGTTTTTAAATAAAGCAAAGCCGAACGCTATCACGCTAGGCCCCCCCGCGCGGAACGGCTAGGGGAGAACAATGGCGCGGTAATGGCGGTAATGGAGATGGACGTTATGAGAGCGGCTATCGCTACACGGGAGAATTGGTTTTTTTTTTTTTTAACACGATTCCCCCGCTCCGGTGAGGATTCCGGCCTGTTAACAGGGCCCTTTATGGAGATCCCGGCCTTCTCCTCGCGTGAGTTTTACTCCCGGTTTCCACGGGAACGGATTAAGAAAGCTGATCCGTCCTCTGAGGAGGTTAGGAGGTTAAAATGGCGGAGTGGCGTTGGCAGTGCTGCTAAGTGACACTCCGGTGCCCTGCTCTGGACTGTGCCCTGGCTGATGTCATCTCTTCTGTGTCATCTCTCCCTTTCTCTCCCTCTTTCCCTCCCTCTCTCTGTCTCTCCCTCCCTCCCTCTCTCTCTCTTTCTCTGTCAAAGTCACACTTTTACAGGTAAATACAGTGGACCTGTACTTAGGCTGATGTGGTTTTGAAACATTTCTAACTAGATAGAATGCGCTCAGTTGAGTGTTGACCTCAGACATCGACAATCTCCCCTCAGTTTGCACAGTAAATGTCTTGCCCCATTACGTTTTGAGATATTTAGCCTGAAGGTGGCGCTAGAGGAAAGGTCATGGGGTCACCATAATCAATAGGTTTCTTCCTCTTGGGAACATGAATAAGTAATGCAAATATCATGGGAATCCGGTCATAACTTTTCCAGATATGTCAGTCAGAGATGGACAAGAAACAGACGGACGGACGGACATCATTACATAACCTCTTTGGCAGAGGTGGCTGATTTTCCTACAGTGTAATGGCAAACCTATTTTGGGAATTCAAATTTTCAGTCCAGATGACGCTGTCAGCATTTTAACTGCGATTGTGGCCTGGATTCAGCTGACATTTGTCCTAACTTTGACTTGCAAATAAGTGCAAATATACGTTTTTTTTTCTTGACAAATATGGTTTTAAAATGTGGTTTTGATGGCTGAACTGTCCGTTCAGACATAAAACAGAAAAGACTAACACTTCACGACTAGACTAACATTTCAATCTTTTAATAACCTTTATTTCAAAGTCAAAGTTAAGATCAAGTGTTGATTAAATCTAGGCAAATGCTACTGTCAGCAGACCAGCATTACACAGTATTATACCGTAAAAGGCTCACTGTTAAATCCAGTCCTTCAGAGTTTACATTGGGACCACAATATAATCTATTAGATTTGTCCGAGTTGACTTTACACTGAACTGATCTACTATACCACTGAGTGGAGGGATACTGAGCTTTAAAGTAATATAAAAAGGGGGAGGGGGGGGGAGGTGGAAGAGGAGTGGTTTTGGGGAACCGGCAGTGCCTGTGCGGATCCGGGCTGGTTCTCACAAGCTCATCCTTCCAGACTCCATGTGCGATGCACACGGACCAAGGCGACTGTTTCGTTCCCCTTGTGGCTCACAGTGGCCTTTGAAGCCCTGCTTCTTTTCCTGGCCCTCATCCCGGGGGCTTGTGGGCCTTTTGGGGGCCGGGGAGGGGTTGGTGGTGGTGTAGTGGTGTGGCAGGGCAGGGTCCATGTAATTTCCAAAACCACCCCCCCTCACATCAGTTTGTCAGTGGATAGTGCCCCTCTCCCTTTCATTAAGGATGACTCGTTCCTCTTTTCCTCCCATCCCTCTCATGTTCCTTCCTATTTTTTTTTTCCCCCACCAGCAGCATTTTCCACACAGCCTTCCAATCACCCCCCCCGTCCAAAAAAAAGTAGAAAGTGAAAAAGAGAAGGGAGAACAGCGTGTGTGCATGCATGCGTGTGCGTGTGCGTGTGCGTGTGCGTGTGCGTGTGCGTGTGCGTGTGCGTGCGTGTGTGTGTGTGTGTGCGTTTATTTCCCGAACGTGGCTCCTCCAGCATGGCTTGTGTTGCGTAATGAGGCCTTCTGGACCTGGCTGTGCACCGCGAGGATGTTCCCTAAAACCTGCAGCCCCCCCTCTCCCCTCACCATCGCATCGGGACCGTCTGACTGCGGTACACAGTGTGCGAGTTCCCTGAGCTTGCCCGCCCCCGCCCCCGCCCCCCTCTACCCCCCACCCCGCACAGCTGGGGCCCTGGCAGAGGAAGAATAAGTATGACAAAAGAGGATTAATGAAACCGGTGGGGGTTGAAGGGGGGGGGGGTGAAGGCCCCCACCACCCCCACCAGGGCCGGAGCAGATTTTCAGAGACTGATCCTCACACGTAGAGCATCAGGTGAATGACCCAGAGAGATCCCCCCCCGCCCCCCCCCAAAAAAAAAAAACCCCACCCCGCACTCTACTGTGGATGTGCTTGCTGACACAGACTGGAACCGTCAACGTTCCGCGAGCCTTCGAGATTCGCCGTGTCCAACCGCCAGCGCTGTGCTTTCCGCCAATGAGAACGCTCGGCTCGGACGGCTGTATCGAACGGGGCCCGTCTTGAGCAAAGCATATTGGCAAAAACGTCAGGGTTGTTATTTGTGTTTTTGCAGCCATGATACGCTCCAGATCGTTCACAGGGCCTGAATAAGCTTCGGAGTGACAGTGCCAATTTAGTGTTTGCTTTGTTAAATTTCCTTATTCAGGTGAGTGTGCATTTTCAGTGCCACGCTGTACGTATCATTCCTTGCCAAAGGAGAGTGCTCTTAGAGTGAATTACAAATGTGTTTGAAGTAGTGAAGTTGTAACCAATCAATCTTTAGCTTTTTGGCATGGACTAACCAAATAGGTTTCGACACCTTACTCGCACTGCCAGAAGATTACAGAGTCCAAAATCAGCAGCATCATTGTTCTGTCACAGCTAAAATTTGATGCTGTGGAATTTAAGGTTGGTTGAGAAGAATTCCTGGCTTGTGTTTCTTTATTAAATGAGAATGTCTTGATGAAAATCTGTTTTGTTAGTGCTAAATTTAGGATACAGTTTTCATTCATTCATTTTTTTTTTTTTTTTTTTGAACAACGTAGTAAATGACCTGGAAAACACCAGCTGTCAGAAAGCGTGGCATGCAATTATTGTTTTTTTTCAGATGACAAAACCTCTAACTCGATACTCTCTTATTGCAAAGACAGCCAAGGATTTTGAGGTTTTTGTGGAAATTATAACCGTTGTGAAAATGAATCATTTTGACTCACCGAAAAAAACAAGGGTAAAATGTGTCTGGCGGCTGTAGCATCGAGTGTGGACTAATATATATTAAATGAACTAATATATACTGAACCAATAATATATGTAGTGGGCTAATATATATTGAAAGACATAAATAAGGAAAGATTGTGTCCCTAGATATTCTACAACATTTTTTGGGGGGGTTTTTTGAGGACAGAGGTCCACTAGCGTTTGACCTGCCTCTTTTCCAGAAGACGAACGAAAAGGCGAAACGCAAATACGACGGACGGCTTCGCCGCCGGCGGGTCTTCCTCAGATTAACGGGCCACCGCGGGCCCCGATTGGATAAACCGTTTAATCCTTCGCGGGGTCCGCGTACGAGCGCCTCCACGCCTTTCGACACGGCCCGTTCCCGCTTATTCTTCCGGACCGCTGCGAAAGGAAATGATATTTCCCAGAATCCCGACGGGGTGTAATTGCCTAACCCTACGCCTCTCCCGCGCCTCGGCCCGTGGCTTAAATTTAAGTGCCCCCCTTTTTTTTTTGCATTGTGGTTGCCCGGTGAACGATATCTGCTGTTCTGCGGTAAAGCAGTGAATTCTGTTGCGGCCGTAAATCCGCGGTTGCGCGTGCTGTGGTTCTCGCGTCGGGGGAAACACGGGTTTGCGCTGTTATCGGGCGATAGTGATTTTTAAAATTTATTTTATTATTTTTTTTTATTTTTTGTTTTTTGTAAAGGATTTCAAAGAGCGAGAGTAAACGCGCCGCTGTGAAATTGGCTCACGCGCTCGCCGTCTTCGCTGATATTGCAAACGAAATCTGCGGAGTGTCAGCGAGTGTAATGGAATCTTTTATGATGCGTTTTGAATCGTCTGTCAGACATAAGCACTCCGCTCTCTGCTGGATGAAACCTGGAATTCCGGCGTCGGAGACGTTTCTGCAGTTTGCTGTGGAAGTTTGGCTCTGTCGGGAGAAGCCTTTAATAATTAATGCAGTGAACATTATGTCAGGCAGTCTGTAAAAGAAGTGAGTACATAAATAAATAAAAAAGGAAATACAAAGCAAGCGTGGGGTATGAATATTCAAACCGTGATTGACTAAAGCGCTTGGAATGAATTGCCATGTGCTGTTTGCCTGAGATAGAGAGTGCGAAGCCAACATTTCGGAAGAAGCTTTTTCAGAAAACAAAGACTGTGATCTGTACTGTGACCTTGTATTCGTGTAAGAAGCGCTTCCATATGTGCGCATGCTGTGCTCTACAGAGCTGGGGAGTAAAATGAAAAGCTCTCAAGATGGACAGCTGGGCCATCAACAGAGTACCAGTATTTATAGCCAGCATGAAGAACTATAGGCTAAGTGCAGTGGTTGAGAGTTGCACACCTGTGCCAGGCAGTGATGTGGCCCCGCCTTCTGTTTTTGTGACCTGGCCCTGCATTCTGTTTTTTGTGATTTAGCCCCGCCTAGTGTTTTTGCGACTTGGCCCGCCCTGTTTTTGTGGCTTGGCCCCGTCCTCCAGATTCATTTTCCCCCAGAAGGCCTTTCTCGTTCTGGACAGAGAACGATCCTCTGTGGAAGTTATAATTATTTTTTGGCGGAATCAGATTCATGAGGCTAGATGGCACATTACTCACATGTGGGACATGCACAATATGGAGGATAAGAAGGGGAGATGAGCCCAGACGTGCTCAAAGAAACTCTGATAAAAAGTTACCTCTGCAAATGGCACCATGGTTATTTACTGCAAATGATAAAAATCGATTTTTCTCTTCACTCCATATTTTTATTCTTCTGGGCATATGCGGTGGTATTTTCAATGCCATGCTGCACGTAGATAGATTTTTTTTCCAAAGGAGGCCCTCTCAACTTTCATAAACTTCTGTTACTCCTTAAAAATGTGAAATGACTGAATTGCTTTGGAGTGAAATTGTAGTCCTTTGGAGTATTAAAAAAGTGAAGAGTAAGACTGAAATGTAGAGTTTATTTGAGGCATTTTGTAATCTTTTTTTTGAAAATGTATAATATTTTAGAAGTTGGCAATGTGCACATGGGTGTCAGGGGCATGTTTAGTACCAGAGGGGAAGAAAAGTGCTGAAACTCATAAAGCCAAATTAGCAGTTTATACAGGGCTTGCATACACATAGGAGAGGGAGGGAGAGAGGGAAAGAAGGAGAGGGAGCGAGGGAGGGAGACGAGGAGGGAGAACGAGTGAGAGAGAGCAAACCTGGCTTCCATAAGAGCAGAGGTCGCACTAAAGCAGGATCCTGCGTTTTTTAACGTAGGTAAGAAGACCCAGAATACGAGGAAAGAACACAGTGTTCCTTAAATGCAGATGTTGGTCTGACAGTTGTGTTTATTGATGATAAGATAAACACAGCCGTTGGTTGCGTCGCGAGATTCAAAGAGAGAGCCCTTAATTTGAAAAGTCGAAAAACGAGATGAAGTCACGGTTGAAGTTTGCTGGTCTTGTTTTTCCCCTCGACTTTGTTGTCTAGGCTGCGTCTCAACCGTCAAATTTTTAACACAGTTATTTCCTCTTAATTAGGGCCAATACGTTGTGCCTGTCACGAGCGGATGCTTTGCGGAGAGGGGTGTGGCATTGTTGGTTTGGGTTTATGTGAAGCCTGTGCTCTTCTTGTTTACTTAGTCTTTCTGAAGTGTTGATTTAAAGTATTTACTTTGCTTTGTACTTTTTGTACCACTGTCAGGCGGTAAAGTTGGAACAGCTAGTTACCGCATTATTTTGTATCAGAACACAAGTGAATCATACTGCACTGCGACCTCAGTTTGCCCTGTTCCCTCCCCCTAATGGAGCCCTGCCACAGCCATGTTCCCTTGTAAGTCTTATGTTGTTGTCGATTGAGTTCTAGCTGAAGGTTCTATTGTGTTCGCCGAAGATGTTGATCTAATTAAGACGGACATGGCAATGAGGATGAGAGTGATCTTTGTTGTGGATTGCCCATGGGTTGCATTTAAAAGGTTGGGGACAAACATTTTGGTTTATTATTAAAATGATTGTCAACTTTGGTTTCCTCTTCAGCGGCCATTTTTGTTTGCTGAGCGCCGTGCTCTCGGACTGTCGGCTAACGCTGGCGAACGTTTGCGGCGAACGGAAAACCGATTATAATTGCAAACATTACGCTATGTTGGCTAAGGGTGTTGACTGCGCGCCAGGTGCGATCATTGTGCTGCTGGAGATGCTGGCTTTATATCGCAACCGCTAATGGAATACACAAACCCCTCCTCACACCGTTTGAAGTCGAAGGGGACCCTTGATTCAAGTGTGTGTGTGTGTGTGTGTGTGTGTGAGAGAGAGAGACTGTGGGGCACGGGAGTTAATGGGATGAGGTGTGTTGCCTAGAGAAGGCGCACTCTTGAAAGAACACATTTGCATTGTCTTTGTACCTTTTGATGCAGGTGCTGTTTCTGTTTGACAGTAGTGGACATTTTGCCTCTTGTTTTTCTCCACACTCAAGTGCCAGCCGTATAGCTCTGAATGGTTTTGCATATTGCCTTTGAGTAATCTTACATCAGGGTGTGCAGGTGGGCTACCTCTAGAGTAAATATAATTATTGTTTTCTTACTTAAAATAGGAAGTGGAAAGGAAGGATCTGCTACTGCTTGGGTATGTGGGAATTATCGTGAGTAACCGTCATCAAATGTGTAAATTGAATACACCTGTCTTTCCCCTGTTAAGTGAGGAAGAGAATCGCGGGAAGTCTTAGCGGGCGTTAAAATGTCCTGTGGGTTTCTTAGCAACTCATTATGCAAAACATCCCAAGTTCACCTCTCCCTGGTTAAAGTTAAAAGGAAATTTTCGGCGCGTTTTGTGTTTGGAATTGGTCCTCGGCAGAAGAAAGAGCTTTTTTTCTATGTCCTTAAGTGAGTTCCGCGCGGACCAGAATAGATGGTTTGAAAGCACACACGTCTTAACTATTTCCAATTAGTGTTCTGCATGTTTTTTTTTTTGTTTCTTTTTTTATATCACCAGGCAGTGGAAGTAAGTGCTTCAATGGCATGTGTTTTTGTGTGCTTTCTTTTTTTTTTTCTCTCTGAAGACCTGGGCTTGTCTTTTCCTTGTGCCTGCTGGATATTCAAGGTGTCTGAACTGAAGTGGACGGATCTGAAACTGAGGCCAGTCTTGTCTGTGTTATTGTATTGATCTTTTTAGAACAGGGGCTGCACCATTTGACTGGGTAAAATAAGTTTGAGGCAGAGAGCGCCACACTGTTCTCATTTCTAATGAGACAGTCAAACTTTGGCTTTAGGGGTATTCCCAGAATGCCCCTCTTTTGTTAATTGGGTTTGGCTTTGTAATGTCATCCCGCAGCTATGCCTGGTCCCTCTCGCCTGTGGCACGAACACCCACCCCCGCAAGAGAGAGAGACGCAGTGTGTGTGTTTGAATGTACGTGTGTGTGTGTGTGTGTGTGTAAGTGTACATGTGTAAGTGTGTGTGTGTGTAAGTGTGCATGTGCATGTGTGTGTGTGTGTGTGTAAATGTGCATGTGGGTGTGTGTGTGTGTGTGTATGTGCGCGTGTGTGTGTGTGTGTGTGTGTGTAAATGTGCATGTGGGTGTGTGTGTGTGTGTAAGTGTGTGTGTGTGTGTGTGTGCGTGCGTGTGCGTGTGTGTGTGTGCGCGTGTGTGAGCCTGAGCCTGTGTGGGGATCCATGCAGGCAGCAAAAACTGTTGACAGTTACAGTCCTGCAAAGACTCGTGTCACAGTGTCCCCATTCCCTCCTGCCTCTCATGCTCTCTTGTGCTCCGTGCTTCTGCAGGCCAGACAAAAATAGTCAAATTGGCACATTTAATCCCCTCCCCTATCCTCCCAAAACAAAACAACAAAAAAAAAAAAACTGCCGGCGTCTTTGAACTCTTCTTTTACATGCAGGACGTGTCCTCTTGGTGTTGTCCGTGCATTTTAACGTACAGTGTGTCTTTGTGCAGTTCAAAATTTATAAGCTGTGAGCTGTTGCGCTTTTTTTTTTTTTTTTTTTTTTTTTTTTTGGATCGGGGGGTCGGGGTGTAGTGAACATTCCCACAAACCTCTCCCCGCTCCGTCTCCAGAAGTCTGGGCCCCAGTGTGTTTGTTGCCGTGGCGACGGCGGCTGTGTGTGGCGGATCGCATTGTGATGCCTCCATGCGTGCATAACGAGGGGGGTGGGGGTGGACGGGGAGGGGGTGGAGGAGAAGGGGTGCGGTACTCCACGGACTATGTGATTATGTGGCTCCGAAACCCCTGATTTCGGGTCACGCTTTGTCCGTGTTATTCGCTCTCCGTGTTCCCCTGCGTTCCCCTCGGCTGCTTTTTGATTGACAGCCCGGCTTTTTCGAGCCGGCCCGTGCGAAGACGTCCGCGCATCGTTTATAAAACTTTGAGCCGACGTTCCGTCCTCTCCTGGGCCGGGAGCAGAACCTGGAGATTTGTTGATTGGCGGCAGAGTCGACCAATACAAACTGGCTCTTCTGCCCCTCCCCCAACCTCCCTTGCCATTTAAAAACAGTGTGCCCCTGCCTGCAGTTTGTAATGCTTGTGAAACGCCACAAGGGAGTTTCGAGGGTGCTTTAGTTACCCCAAATACTGCCGTTAAGCAGGAGTGCTCTGAATTGAAAACGACCCATGAGAAGTGACATTCGAATCTTTCAGTCTTAGCTGAACTGCTCGTTGTTCGTCTGATCTGGTGTTTATTCTGCAGGCGACGAGCGTAAGTTGTACGAAAGTCAGCTGCGGCGCTTTTAAAAGCTCTCGTTTTTTCCCCTGCAGTGACTCGGCTCTCTGTGTGTTCGTCCTCGTCCGTGTCCGACTAGCAGAACAACATCAACAGGCCTCTGTGTTCGGGCGGAGAAGTTATCCCCGTCAGCCTGTCATCAAAATCCCTCCGATAAAACCTCAGACAAATACATGTAAATGCATCTATAAATCTGTGAAATGTTATATTCTGTTCTCTTTGCACTGAGCATATTGGTAGGAGATCAAAGAAACCCTTAAGGCAGAATGTAATTGCTTATACCTGTGCGGTATACTGTACTGTGATTCTGTTTTATGTAATTTTGTATTGTTACTCTTTGTTATCAGTTTATTTGTACTCTGTTTTTCTTCATTTGAATGTTTACTTATTGCTGTTGCTGTCTTGGCCAGGTCTCCCTTGTAAAATAAATATAATGTAATATCTCAAGAGACTTCCCGGGTAAAAAAAAAAAAGTTTACATAATATTACAAGAAACAGAGGTGGGATGGACGGCAAGCCGTACTGTATCTCAGATACTGTATGATGGCGGTCTTTCTGTGATGTGAGGGACGGTGTGTTTCTGCGTGAACACGCATGGGGTGAGTTTTCCGGAAAGTTCCGGTCGCGGTTACGGGTGAACCTTACCCTTATTGGCTCTGCCCTGACTCAGGTGCACGTAAGTGACTGTGGTGTCACGGCAGGAGCAGTAACCATGGCGATATTGATGTATGTTCTTTATTGTTGCTGCTTATCAAAGGGATTTTTGAACAGGATGCCTACGCTTAAAAAAACAAAAAAAAAAAAACTGTGATTTATTGAACGCAATTTAATCGGACGTAATTGGACTCTTATCAGTCAAGTAAATCTGTTATGAATTGCACCACAGTAATGGACCCGGGCTTTGAATGATGGGGCTTGAGGGGACACGTGTGTGTGTGTGTGTGTGTGTGTGTGTGTGTGTGTGTGTGTGTGTGTGTGTGTGTGTGTGTGTGTGTGTGTGTGTGTGTGTGTGTGTGTGTGTGTGTGTGTGTGTGTGTGTGTGTGTGTGTGTGTGTGTGTGTGTGTGTGTGTGTGTGTGTGTGTGTGTGTGTGTGTGTGTGTGTGTGTGTGTATGTAAGGGTTTCACTAACTCATCCCTAGAGAACAGGAGACCACATTGACTATACAGTGCTGGAACTGGAGAATTTCTTGCCTCTGGCCAGTGGCCTATTCAATCAGCATTTGTTCTTAACTCTGACACAAAGTGAAAGCGTTATATATACTTTATTTTTTTCCTTTCTTGAGCGGCAGAATCGAGTTACCAAAACGGTTAAGGAAAGGAAGAGGGGGGGGGGGGAAAAAAAAGGTCTGGCGTTTTTGTTTTGTACAGTACGTCACGTTTAAGAAGAAATGGTACTGGGCGGTAGGCTACGTGTGAGCGCGCGCAGGTTAGCGTCCGTCACACACGGCCTCCACTGGGGGCGCCCCACGCGGACACTTCCGGCTCACGCGCGACACGTGGCTTCGTGCGCTACCTATTAGCCTAATTCTGAGGGGGAAATAAACAGCTAGCGCTCCTTCTTAAATTCGCCAACATTTTCTCCTCCGTGCCCAGACTGAAATGGACCGTTTAGCATTTCACAATTTCACCACCTTGATATGAAAGGGGAAATGGGGGGAAATGGGGGGGGGGGGGGAGGGGGGTGTGACAGTGGCTCATTTTAACGTTCGGGTTCACCGAGAGACCGACAGACGTTCGCTAAAGGTTCCCCGCGTGCCGCGTCAAAGGTTTTTACGAAAAAAAAAACCGATGATTTTAACGAGCTAACGGAATAGCGTTTGAACAGCTCGTTAGCGCTGTCCTTATGCACGGAGATTAACATTATTCTTCCGCTCTCTCTGCGAGAGTCAGAGGAGCAATGAGGCAGAGGGCGGCATTATGGGAAGGCTGCCCGCTTCGCCGCGCCCGTCATTCTCGACCCCCCCACCCCCCCCCCCCCCCCTTTTATCCGCGTCCTTAGCGCCACACCGCCGTGCCCTTGGGTAATGGGAATGCCGGGGAGGCTAAGGTGTTAGCGCGCGGCGTCGCGCACACAGGTAATGGGGCTGTCTCTCGGGCTCGGGATGGGTTTATAATTAAGGCTGGCGGTAAGCGCGTGCTCCGTGCTCCGTGCTCCGTCGCGATTAACTTTCTTTCCCGCCATTTTTGCGAGTCGTTAGGCTTCAGGGCGACGCCGAGGGCCACGGAAAGGTTGAGTTATTTTTGGTCAAAATGATCTTTCTGACTACACTGTTATAGCACACTGTGTTAGGCTTTCTTTGTACGTTTCATCATGGAAGCCAGGGTTTGCTGTAGTGTTAAGCGTGTTTGAGTAGAAGTGCTGACCTAGGGTCAGTGTTTGCCCTGTCCATATCCTTGTCTTATCCCTTATGAGCTCCGAACAGACTGATCCTAGATCAGGGCCTGTATTCATAGCGCCTCTGAGTATTAGTTTTGATCTACGATCAGGCTTGCCCTACTCATATCTCACTAAAATGGTGGGTGAGGGAGGCTGTTTATGTTTTCATATTTTGTGCCAGCAGTTGTTCTTTATTACTTACCTTAATTGTACAGTCAATATTTATATAACCTGACATCCTAGCTAGATTTATCGATCAGCTCAGAAGCAATAGTTGGAGACTGTTCCTGTGGCCTTATAAGAAATGTTTTGCTGTGCTCTTATCTATGAGTCAGCTAGCATTGGTGTTTGCACCTAATTAGTTAATTGAGGTTGGTTAATGTACAGAAACAAAAAACTTTTTATACACACTAGCCCTAACAGCCTCTGTGACAGGCTAAAAGGCACAGCTGATCCTCGATCAACACTCCACAAGTGTTCTTGCCACAGAAGAGCAGAGGTTCCCAGCCCAGTTCCTGGAGCTCTACCATCCTGTAGGTTTTCATTTCTAATGGGCTAATTAGCAGCTCAGTGAGATCTCTAGCTGTTGAATGAATGAGGTGTGCTTTGTTAGCACTGGAGTGAAAACCTACCAGATGGTAGATCATCCAGGAACGGGGTTGGGAAACCACTGCAGTAGAGTACGCTGCTCTTTTTCTCTGGGGGAAATAAAAAAATAAATAAAAAAAAACGAATTCATTGCTGAGATCTTGCAGCTAGTCTTCATCATGCCAGGCTTCCTACATGGCTGTGTCTTAGCTTTGCGTGGAGATCAGCTGATGCTGAATGGTCTTCTTTTTTTTTTCTCCTTCAATACGCCTCTGAGTGGCAGTCTGTCTGCTCAGCTCGACTTGTGAAAACATGACGCCGCTCTCTTGGGGTTGACATAGCTCAGGAGGTAAGAGCGGTTGTCTGGCAGTCAGAGGGTTGCCGGTTCGATCCCCCGCCCTGGGCATGTCGAAGTGTCCCTGAGCAAGACCCCTAACCCCTAACTGCTCTGGTGAATGCGAGGCATCAACTGTAAAGCGCTTTGGATAAAAGCGCTATATAAATGCAGCCCAGTTTACCATTGTTTTTCTCTATCCGTCCTCGGCCAGAGAAACGCTCGCTCGCGGGAGCCGGTATCCTCGCCCTCTGAGATTCGCACCGGCACGCCGTTTCGGTGTTCACTCGTTACATTAGAAACCGACCGCGGGACCCGTAGCCGTGACCGTTACCGCCATCGGGCCCAAATTGCGCTAAAACCCCACCGTCTGTTCCGTGCGATTTTAATCGCTTCCAGAAGAACCGTACCAGGATTTTCATGCCTTGGGCTCGGGGAGTTATGGGCGGGGGAAAAAAAACCCATCATCTAGTGTCATCAGGCAAATTAATAATGCCTTGTGTGATATACGTTACAAATATTTTGCAAACGCTCTTATCCAGAGCGACTTACACATTTTTTTACATTTACATGGCATCCTGCTGGATATATACTGAAGCAGTGCAGGTTAAGTACCTCGCTGAAGGGTACAATGGCAGTGTCCAACCTGGGAATCGAACCTGTGACCTTTAGGTTACAAGACCAGCTCCTTACCCATTATACTACACTGCCACCCCAATATACCTTTGACCGTGGAGCCGTGTCCCTCCCTGTGTGGCAGCCGTGTACTGTGTGGCATTAGCCTCTCTGCGGAGAAAGAGAAAGAGGAAGGGCCTGGATTATATTGGGCTGTGTCATCCCTTCCTTCGCGACCGGGTTAGCGTCCGTCTGGGTTTTTTTAATGAATCCGGCCCCCGCCGCCGCCGCCGCGATCTTTATTTCCTGTCTCCGTTACGCCCACGCGCGCGCCGGGCCCTCGTTTAATCAGTCCTCCGTGGCCGTGAGTCACGGCTCGGCGAATCGAGCCGGTCGCGTTTCCCGGTAGCCGCCGTCCCCGGCTTCGCCTTCGAGCGACCGGCGGGCGCAAGACGCCGATTCGGTTTCTGAGAAGCGCCGACAGACACCGCCATCGTTTTCATATGATCGTACGTCACGCCGTTGAGATCGTCGCTTGGTTTTGCGAGGAGGAAGAAATCAGGTTAAACAAATACTTTAGATTTTTTTTTTTTAAACATCCTTCTGTAACCGACCGTAATGAAGCCGTTGACGCTAGCCTGCGATAAATCCCCCTTCCCTCCATTAAAACCGTATGACCGAGCGCGCAGCCGGCTAAGGCTAAGTGCGCGGCGACGCTGCCGCCGCCGCCGGTTTCCCCCCACAGGCGGATTAGCACAATGCTACGACGGAACGGCGCTAACAAGCCAGCGAATATACAGAGCCTCGCAGTGGTGGTGAGGAGGAGGAGGAGGAGGATAGGAGGAGGAGGAGGAGGAGGAAGAGGATGACTGAGTGGAGCTCGACGGAGAAGAGGGCAGGTGGGCGGGTCCCCTCCCTGCGGCTCGTGGTGGAGTGCGCGGGCGAGCGCCGTAGCCTCGAAGCTAGCTGGAATGAAAAGATAATATCCTGCCTGTGCTGCTGCCTAGCAGCACGGGCAGAGCAGGCCAGGAACTGGATACAGGAACTTCAGACACTCCTGGGGGAGAGATGGAGGTTAAAAACGGTTGTAAAAAAAAAGAAATAAAAACTTCAGTTCAGATGTTTTACTTCCATTCCTCTTCCATTTTTCTTAGAGTGAGGTTGCTCTTTTTGGGGTCCTTCATGGCCTACACACACACACACACACACACACACACACACACACGTTTCACTTCCAGAATTCTATTTTCTTTATTAAGATCACAATGGGTAATAGCCACTCGTGTCTCAATTGGAGCACACTAGGACCTGTCTTCACTGAATTTCACAATTCACAGTATAGCTACAAGGTGAAGCAGTACTTTGCCAGGGATTTGTTTTGCCATTTCTGGTAGCCCTTATAGAAAGTGAATATACTGCATTATAGTGCTAATAAATGGACTTCCATAGTGGCAAATACATTTAACGGCAATGTGTTTACTTGTAGGTTATATCGTAAAGTAGAAACAATTTGGGTATTTTCCTGTTGTTTGTGGCTGCTCTTTTATGATTTTGATAATAGGCCATATTTTATTTCAATATATATTTCTGTATATTGCATGTAAGAGAGTGGAAGTTATGAGTTTAGTTGTTGACTCCTCATTTATGAGTAAGAAAGCAACGCTTCACCCTTGGGCCACAGTGAAATTAAAAACAAGCCCTGTTCAATATCTGCGAAACTGTCCGTATACAGTCCCATAAAAGAGTTTTTTTCTCCACTTGTTTCTGTGAACGCAATCCAAATTGAACGGAACCGCTGACAATAAATGTCATTATCAGGGCTGTGTGTGGACAAAAATGGGGAAAAGAATACAGGCAATTATGATGCCTCCTTTTTGTTTTTATGTGTCTGGCAGTTTCGCTGTTAACGCAATGCTGATATTTTGCGGTTTAGCATATGGCGTTTATTGACACCCGCGTCAGAAGACATTGCGTCTGAAGTGCAGCTTTTTCGCAGGTTTGTTTTTTATTATTATTATTTTTTATTTTTTATTTTTTTTTAATAGACTGCCGAAACTTTTTCAGCCACTTACCCCACCGGGGTAAGCACCGCCGGAAACTTTGTGTGAAATTGCGTTTGGTTGTTTTTTCGGGTCGAGGTGCCGTTTAATAGCTTTTTTGCTTTTTTAAAAAATGTATTTATTGATGGAGTCTCTGGGTCTCGGGATGGCTTTGTGCAGTGCACAGCTGTGGGTGGGAGGGTTAACGTGGGTGTTGGTTGGTCTCTGTGGCGCTTGTTCCGCCTGTATCGTTTGTGGCCCTCTGGGACGGGGACGGGGTGCTCTGAGGAGCGCCTGTGGTGCCCTTGGTGGGTTTTTGGGCTCATGGGGGAAGGGTTGGGGGGGGGGGTGGGTGTGGGCTGGGCGCTCACCGTCTGATCTGAGGCGTGGGTCCGTTGGTGCTGGGCCTCAACCCCGCTGTAATTTAACTTATTTCGGGGGGGCCTCCCGTTGTTCTTCATCCGACGGTTTCACAAAAGGAAAAACAAAAACATAAAAGAGGAGAAACAGTCCATCATCCCTTGGGGGAGAATGCGATTCTTTCTTCCGTCCAGCTCTGGGACGCTTCTCCGTGACAGCAACGTTCCTCTCGCTGACAGGGGAAAGGGAAAACTTGAATTACGCACCGCCCCAAAAAAAGCCGCTGTCTCTGTTCCTCCTCTCTCTTTCTTCTGGGGGGGGGGGGGGGTCAAGAGAGGCCAATGGTTTGACCCGCCCCTCCGTTTTCCCCCCAGGAAGAATCCGAAGGTAAACATTCGCTCTCTGCTGGCGCGGATCTCTTTGGCGACGCCGCGCGAAGCCTTTTCTGCGCTGCCATGGTGATTCGGACTTCCCGTTTGGCACCCCGCCCGCTTTCTGTGTGTCGGGGGGGGTCCGATTTATGCCGGCGGGTACGTAAAGCTTGCTAGGCAACGGCGAAATTGTTTGGCGGAAAATTAAGGCATTGTCAGAAACGAATCCGATGACTAATGAATGTGGGTTGCACAAAATATGCCTGGCAGGACATTATTTTTTCATTAAACAGTAGTTGTGGTTTTCTGTGAAGTGGCACCAATTCGTTTTTCAGATATTTTATTGCCTTATTTTTCTCGCGCGTCCTTTTGATGGTTTTCCAAATGGGCGTTTATTAGGGCGTCTAATAAACAAAGTGGTGACGTCGATGGCGGTGAGGAGCATTGCTGGAAACACTGCGTCATGTGGCTGGTGGGCCTACAAGGGAAGAAGAAGGCCCTTCAAAATGGCTGCCCTCGTGAACAACCAGCGCTGGTCTGTTCGTACGCGTTCTGAGTCGCTTGGTTGCGCGCCCTTTAGTTTGTGGAGCCGTGTCTGCTGTGCGGAGCCTCCCCAAACTGGCTGTTCACGGGGGAGGAACGACAGAGCAGCTGTAAAAAGGAAGGAGGAGGGAGAAATGGAGAGATGTGTGAAAGGGTCTGGACTCTGGAGGACGAGGCGTTTTCGGTCGGGCCCAGTTTTAGCTTGCTGTGAGTTCCCTGCTGGATCAGACGCACGCAGTCAGGGATGCGTGCGTGTTTGCCTGTACGCACACGCTCGTCAACATGTGCAGACAAATGCACATGTACTGTACACGTCGACACACTCAGGTGCACATGCATGAAGACTCTGACAAACTCACAGGCGCACACATTCTCTCTCTCTCTCTCCCTTTCTTTCTCTCTCACTCTCTCTCACTCACTCACTTACTCACTCACTCACTCACACACACACACACACACACACATCTGCACAAACACACATGCACACAATTCAGAATTCGGAGATAAATTCTCACGCTCAAAACGGTTAGGAAAATTTTGTGAACCATCGAGACCACTCCAGACGGGATTCCACTCCACTTAGGAAAATGAATTTCGCCGGGATAAAGCGTCGGATCGTTTAATAGCCCTGGCCTCTGACAGGCACTCGACTCGTCACCCCTGATGAGATGCCAGAGATGACCCTGAGGAACCATATTGTGCCGGAATGACAGCTTTGCTGTCAAAGTAAAGCCCGTCACATTCAGGCTGCGAGCCGTGATTCTCCGTGAATCACTGCTGCCAACGCTGTCAGATTCTGTCTG
>NC_049209.1:49427806-49485306 GCF_013347855.1 Anguilla anguilla
ACGCCGTGCGGAGAAGGCCGCAGCGGGGAGGAGCCACAGCGCGCAGCAGGGCGGGTTAGCGCGCTAAAGCAGCGCTCCGTGGAGCGCGCGGGTCGGAGTTCGGTTTCGAGCGAGCTTCGGGCAAAGTATTCTGCCGCAGTTGGCCCAGTTGACGCCCGGCTGCGTAAATCGGTTGCGCAGGAAGCGTAGGACTGGCCCTAAACAGCGGTAAACAGCGTCAGAAGGACTCAGATCGCCCCCCGATCGGCCCGTCTAGCATGCGAAAGATACGCCCGGCGCTGACATTTCTGCGGCCCTCGAGAATCAATTAGCATCTCCTCGCTGAGCGGAAAGGGAAACGCGACACGAGCGCGGAACTTTATCGGCCGCGGTCTGCGTTTCCAATTTCTGCGATAAGCTACGTCGAGACCACGTTTCCATTTATCATTTAATGAGAAAGAAAGACAAACTCGGGGTTATTTATTTTTATTTTTTTTAAGCAGTTACGGCTTGTCGGGTCTCCTTCCCGTCAAAGCTGGGGGTGAGCAGTCGGCCGGGATTGCGGGCGGAAGACTTTAAACGTACCGAAAAGTAATTTTTTTTGCGGTGGGTTAAAAAGCTGCGAGTTCATTGGTCGAGCTCCTGTTTTGGTCTGGGAGCTCGGAGAGGACGCCCCCCCGTGGTTTCGGATTACGTAACTCTCTCTCTCTCTCACCCCCGTCCGTCTCCCTCGCCACCTGACCGCCCACGTGCGTCAGAACGCCACCGCTCCCTCCCACTCCGCCCCCCCCCCCCCCCCCCCCCCGCTCGCCAACCTGTCTGAAAAAGAACCGGCAGCTGTAGGCCGAGCAGGCCGCGAACATTCGGCGCGTAGCTCTCCGTCTCTCACCTCCTCGCCTCCCGCTGAGTCATCGCCATCCGCTGCTAATTAAGCAGTAAGAACGAGGGGGGGGGGGAGGGGGGGGAGGTTGGGGGGGGTGTTTGACTTAACCATAACTTTCTGACCTGGTGTGAACTGGACTTAATGTGCTCGTGGCTATGGATGACTGTTACATAATGAGTATTGTACCTTACGGGACCTGTGTTTTGTAGTTGTGTCAGTGATGTTAGGTATGTACTTATTGTATGTCGTTTTGGATAAAAGCGTCTGCCAAATAAATGTGATGAGGGGAGACGAGGTGCAGAAGGGTGGATGGGGGGTGGTGGGGGGTAATGAGGTGCAGGAGAGGGGATGGGAGGGGTGGGTGGGTGTGGGGATGTTTTTGGGATCTTTGGGTCTGTCGGTCTGTTTCATCAGTCAATGGCCCTTATTAAAAACGACAACTTAATTGGGATGCGGTCCCACGTCCCGCTGAATCGTTTGTCAGGGGGGGGCGGGGGGGCGTCCCGTCCGTTCGGCCCGGAGAGGGCACGCGCCCGCCGCATTCCAATCCCTCCGCCGAGGTTCCGCGCCCGCGCCCGCGCCCGCGCCCCGCCCCGCCCCGCCCCGCCCTTCTCCCCAGCGCGCTCTCCGCCCTTTTATGTAAAATGACAGGGCTTCATCGGCCCTTTTCCTCCATACATAATTCAGCGCTTTACATCGACTAACTGCCACGTCCCGGGGGCACTTCCGGAGTGCTCTGCATGTTAATGCTGTCAGGTCAATAGCCAGCGCGCTGCTGGAGACGGCCACTCCGTTTCCCATTGAGACGGAACGTTCCGGAGTCCTTTCAGCGAGCCGGCTGTACCAAAAACATTTTTCTTCTCCCTCCTCCCCGCCCCCCCCCCCCCCCCCCCCCCGCCCCCCCCCCCCCTCGTGTTTACATCATTAAATGACTTTGTTAAAAAAAAAATGTATAAATAAAAAGAATGATCTCCCGTGGTTGGTTTTACAGCCCGCTGAAGTTTAAGCTTTGTTTTTATTGGCCGCAGGGTTGCTTGGCAGATGGGATTTTGTTTGTGGATCCTGACTTATTTCCCAATTACAGAGAAATCAGAAGAAGGCATGCAGGAAAAAACTGACAGGAGTACGGCAAGCTCTTTAAGATCCATTTTTAAGGGGGGGTTGGAGCACAAGTCGACGTGTGTGTGTGTGTGTGCGTGTGTGTGTGTGTGTGCGTGTGTGTGTGCGTTTGTGTGTGTGTGTGAGTGTGCGTTCATGTGGGCGGAATAGAAACAGACGAGAATATTGAAATTCACTTGACGCTTCCAGATCATTCCTCGTGTTTATTTCTCTTTTGAAAATTGCAAACGAGTTGCTTTTCCCAATCAGCGCCCTTTCTGGAATACCGACCGCACGCTCTGGGAATGCGTTATTGAATCTGGCCAATTTGTGCGTGCTGCAGATTTCTGAGAATGCAGGCTTTGTGTAATAATGACGAGATCATTACTTTTCTGGTCTATATTATGATTAATTTGGCGCACTCAAAAGCCACTTAATTTAAATTAGGATTGCTTATTAACTGTTTGCTTATTATGAGATCACAGACTTCATTCTGTGCTAGTTATCTCAGTGTGTGTTTTAAAGTACGTTTGCAGCCTTTTTTTTTCATTCAAGGACAAAGTTTGCATGTATTTAATTATCTCATAATAGCAATTTCCAAAGGTGTTCTGAACTGTTGGTTAGATTAGCCTTGCGGTAACCTCCTCCTGGTCCTGTTTGCCTAATCACATTTAAAATCTTATAACTGAGAACGGTCTCCTGTTGTAATTAATATTTTGCTTTTCAGAGGGTCCTTCGTGTTGAACTGTCTCAGTTTTGTGAAACGGCTCGTGCTGGAAAGCGTGTTGTACTTACGTCCAGATAATGGCCAGCTGTCTACCGGAGCTGAAGGAGTCCTTAATGATTTATCAGCCAGTTTGGGCCCTAAAAGCCTGGCACAAGAGATTAAGAGCCTGTGTAATGATGGGCGGCTGAGGTCGGCTGTCAGTTTTCATAATTACCCGAACATGCTGGTCTGAAGCTCCAGATAACATCTGTTGGTCGTTTGGTGATCTTTCTCACCTTGCATCTGAAATGAAGTCCTTAAGGATATCCTCGGGACAGGCTGACTGGCCGATCAGTCAGTGGGTTTAAATAAAAAATAAAAAAATTCTTTAAGTGAGCTTAGACAAATTTTTGGTGCGCATGTTTTTAGTGTTAGCATGGAACATGGTGCGCATGCGTGTGTCTGTGTGTGTTCTTGTGTGCGTGCGTGTGCATGTGTGCGTGTGTGAGTGCATGTGTGAGTGTGTGTGCACGTGCGTGCATGATGTGTACGTGTACGGGTCTGTGTGTGTGTGTGTGTGGGGTCCCCTCACTTACCCTTGTCTGCTGTCACTCTGTTTCCCCTGGGGGAGCGCAGGCAGGCAGGCTGGGTGGGGGGCTCTGGTTGGGTGGGGGGGGCTCTGGGTGGGTGGGGGGGCCTCTTTGATGTTCTCCAGACGGCCCCCGTTATCGGACCCCTGTAAAAGGATCAGGGCTGAGGCTTTTGTCTGTTTGTTGTGGAAGCCCTGGGGAAGGAGCGGCGGCCTGTCGGGCCGAGGGGGAAGACGGAGACGGCGGGGTGGGCGGGAGAACGCTGCCATGGCGACAGCGGGGCTGGTCACGCCCGCGGGCAACCCGACGCCGAGCTGGCGGCAGTGGGAGTGCGTAGCTTTCATCGACCAATCAGAACGTGCCTTTTTATTTCCTTTTTTTTTTTTTGGCAGACAACTGTATTGGAGTATTCCAGGTTGTCCTTTGTCACCAGTGGTTCATTTAAGTTGTTTATTGGCTAAAGAATCCACACACCTCGTTCCCAAAGCCTTAACTGGCAGCTTGAAAAGTCAAACACAAAAACCCTCAGACACTTTTTGACGGTTTGGCGCCCCTGGTTTAGACTGGAGCTCCGTCCGTTGTGAGTTTAGCGAAGCCTAACGCTTCCATTGCGGCTCCTGTGAGGGAATGGTCGCTGTCCGTGGTGCTGAACAGGTATCTGCCGCTGTGCGTGAACCCACACCACCTCCACCTCATCCAATCGCTTGGACAGGTGGACACACAGCAGGTGGATGGCCCTTAGGAGGTGGTGGCATGTGCACTGGGCTTTGATCTGCTGTGGGTTTCCAACCGGCGCTTGTCAGGTGTCAAGCCAAACAAGAGTCACGATTAGCCTGCGGGGCTAAGGACTGCGGTGCCTAGCCAAGCCAGGTAATAACGCTCCAGGTGAAGCTCTGGGGGAGGCTGTTCCATTGGCAGCGGACGCTCGCCGACGTGTCCAAACTCAGCTGCAGGCCGGGTGTCCAACCAAACACTTTCCCTGGGGTTTTTTTTTTTTTTTTTGCATACGTGTAACTATTGCTTTCCGGAAGAGAGTTCCCTATGGCGCAAAAAAAAAAAAAGAGAATAAACACTGAAAACGGAAAAGGACATGAGTGACAACCCATTCAACACTCTTCCTTTTGCTCTGCCCCCCCCCCCCCCCATAAAAAGCAAAATAAACAAATAAATAAATGGGGTTTGTAACTGTGGTTTTGTGGGACATGTTCTGTCATCGGTCTCTGGATGAAGTCTGAAGCGCATGTTTCCCCTGTGCATCCCTGCCCTGCATCGGTGGTGCTGAGCGGTCGGTGTGTACGCTCATCTGAAAGAGGAGGGGCTTCTTTCCTCTTTCTCCTACAGCGAAGGCTTCAGAGAGAGAGAGGAGTTCATCCCCTGACCGACTGCATCACGCTCAGATTGGTCCCTAAATCTGGGCCGTCTTTCAAATGTAATTCCTGTTCTGGCAGTGCAAGCCAGTGTGTGTGTGTGTTGTGTGTGTGGGTGTATGTGTCAGTGTGTGGGTCTGTGTTTTGGTGTGTGTGTGTGTGTGTGGGTCTGTGTTTTGGTGTGTGTGTGTGTGACGAGTCTGTTTAGGACATAACAGTGTGTGTTAATGTCCTAAAACAGACTCTCTTGTGCAAACAGTCAAATGCTGTGGCTTCTCTCTCTGTGTCCTATGGCAGTCCTGTGCTTCACATTTGTGTCTACTCTTGTAAAATATCTGCGGCACCATTGCCTCAGGTCTCTAGAATAATATAATATTATTTTGATCACGAGGGATTCCTATGGAAACACAGTTGGGAGAACTCTCTCGTTGTAGCCTTGGTTGACTTTTTGGGTAGCTTGGTGACATTTAATTATTTATTTATTCTCTAAAAGTGCGAAAAGCACGCGAGGCGGAAAGATGCGTTGCGGCTCTGGGAACAGCTGTCTGATCTGGGCTGACGGTGATGTTCTCAGACACCAGGGCCTTCGGGTTAAATTAGGAACAAGAGTGAGAGACGGGACTGCTGCTGCTGCCGCCGCTGCTGCTGCTCTATATTTTGCTCTCTGGGCAGAGTGACGCAGGGCCTTTTTTTGTTTTGTTTTTTTGTTTTTTCCGTGTGAAACGAGGCGAGGAGGAATAGAATTTTCCCATGGGTGATGGCACAGAAAACAAAAAAAGCCGTGACCCCCCCTAGCTCAAGGCCCCATTTGAGTTAACAGGACCGGTCTGCATGACCTTAAATGACCATGCAACTTTAATGGAGTAATTATTTAATTACGCTTTCATGCGCGGGTTCTGTTTATCCTCACTTGTCCAGTGCAGTGCAATGACACACACACACACACACACACACAAACACTCAGTTTATCATATTGAAGCGTCTGTTTTGTCCAGTCCTCTCTTCTGTGACTGAAAGGTTTATTAAAAACACCGTGTAGCGAAGATTAGCCTAATGTAATAATTGAGCAGATTTCCTTTTTTCTTTTTTTTCCTTTTTAGTTTTCTTGTTTGTCTTAATTAGGTAGTGTCAAGCTGATTGCTGTTGAATTTCTGTGACAACATAGAAACACTGTTTTTATGCCTGTGAGAGAAACAAGACGTTGTTCTGAGAGGTTAAAAGTCTGTCACTACTCTACACAACAAAGGGAAATAAACTGATCTAATCAATTTGCGGAAACCATGTGAATTCAATCCACAATGCTGCCCCCATCGCACTTGCATTCATGTGGACACTACACACAGGACACAACATGCACACACACAAACACACGCACATGTGACTGCACAGCATTTTGTGTGTGTGTGTGTGTGTGTGTGTGTGACCTACACTGGCATTATGAATCCTTATTTAATCGGTTCCTTTTTGATTTAGATTTTTTCTGAGGTAGAGAAGGTTCTGTTGAAGATGGAACTTGTATTTCTGTTTAATGAAAGGACAAACATAAAACTCTATCTTTGTGAATTTTCCAGCTCTCTACGACACAGTTGAGAGTTTGGATTCTGATGCTGTTGTGACACACTGAAAAGCCGATCAGTGGCGTCTGTCTGGGGTGGGGGGGTGATTGCGAACACAAGGGTCTAACGGTACGCGTCGTCCTCCGCTGTTCTGCGCCCTGATTGGCTCTGCTCGCTCCTTCGTCTTCTCGAGCAGCCGAGCCGTCGCTAACGGGCTCGCTAGGCCTCCGAAGCGCCCGGCGGCCCATCGCTAACGGGCTCGCTAGGCCTCCGAAGCGCCCAGCAGCTCATCGCTAACGGGCTCGCTAGGCCTCCGAAGCGCCCGGCAGCCTTCCGCCGCAAAGTTTCGATCGCTCTTCGGCAAACTTCTTCTCGTGTTATTCCCCCCGCTTGCCAGATGCGGAGCGCAGATGTGCCCGTACGGATTGGGAAAAGACGTCTGCGGTTTGAAAACCTTAATTACAGAGAGGGAAGGTGTCCCACTGGAGACGCTTTGAATCTTAAACCTGGTTTCTAACAACGGCAAGAAATATGATGGGGTGGATTTTAAAAAAGTGCAATTCAATCTGCGTAAAGCCAAAAACACTTCATTATTAATGCAGTGGGTTAAAAGGGCAATTTCCTGAGCTTTTAGAAATCGCAAGCTTTTTAATAATATGGCCAGGATTGCCAGACCGGGGGGGTGGTTTCCCTCAAATATGGAAAATGTAGCCAACAGGAAGGTCTCTCTAATAGTCTAGATGCAGAGTTCTATCACAGAATCCACTAGATACTCTGCTCCACAGTTATAACATCGGAAGTTCTGTCTCTCTACCAATTAAGCCCAAAAATTCGAATATGCCTTCTGTTAGATCTTTAAGGGGCCTTATAGTATTAAACAGTGACATCTGATAATCTGCATGGTCATTTAGCAACAAAAACTCCTGTTACTAACCGTGCTGTCTAACTGACCTGTGCTTTTGTTTCATAGCGTTCCCCCCGTTTATTCATTTCCGCGTTTAAATTTTTTAGCGGTTTCATTGCCACTCCCGCTATATTTTTTTTACCACGCGGCTACTCACGAATGCAGAACGCTGTGCGCCGTTTACATTTCAACCGAGGCTTTTAGCCGAAGTGACTTAGGGAAATGCCCGTTTAACGAGGCAGGAGAGAAAACCGCGGCAAGAGCTCGGGATAAGTAGGCCGCAGTCAAACGGGCGCCTTTGTGAAGCTGCGTACCGCAAACAGCCTTCAAATCGCCGGGGAGAAGAGGCTTTGTAAAAACAAATAAATAGATAAACATAATTTGAGGTGTCGTTTCAATGAACTCTTGATACTGCACCTGACGCAGTGAATCTGCACCTCAGCTGAGCTTTAGCAATCTTGGCCGGTTTCTTTTGGCCGTGTTTGTGTTTGGCTGCATTTTACCAACATGCAGTCGCCTAGAAGGGTGGTGATCAGCGTGTACAGATTGAGATTTCTGTTTGTTAAACACGAGCGTCTGAACTGTCCTCGGTAGCTGTAACTATCTGTGGCTAATGAGCACCTCTGCACAGAAGAGCTGATTTTGGTTTTCTTTAAACACTGCCGAAGGCGTCTTCGATGATAGATGTATGTCAGCATTGGTGGCTTCACGGGGTGAATATGTTTTATTGCTTGCGCATTTGGAAAAAATCTGTCTTTATTGGAAACCTGGGATTTCAGCAGGGGGTCCGTGAAGGTACTGTAGGGGGTCCCGATGGCAATTTCTCTACCCCTGGTTCATGATCTTTATAAGCCTTTTATTAAATATTCCCTTTTTAACTTAGGACGGGGGTTCCCCGGTTCCCTTTGAGCCCTGGTGGGGGGGTCCCTGGATCAGACAGGGTTGAAAACCCCTCATTTAAAACGCTGCCTGGTACCTCGTTCGCGATGAATGACAAGAAAGCATTAAATAACCGTAAACCTCTCAGTTTTTATCCCCAGGATGGTTTAACATACAGTGCCAGCACAGGATTATTGTATTGCACAATGTGTGGTCTTGCTGGAGGTGGTGTATATACAGTGCCCCCCCCCCCCCCCCTGCCTGCCAAGCTCTTACCCAGCTGATTCAGCTCACCATCGCCTTGATTGGGCCAATTTAGCTTCCCTTCCCCATCGCACACAGTGTTGGCGGGTTAAAGATGGCGGGAGAACGGGGGAAGCGCTCGGCGCATTCCAACGTTTTTTCGCGGGGTGTGCCCCCCCCCCCCCCCGGACGTTTTCTCGCCCTCGGGGCTCACGAAACCGCCGACGCCTCTTCCCAGAATTTTTAAACCTCTTCATCCCGCGCCCAAAACGGCTCGCAGCGGGGGGAAGACGAGGAGGAGGAGGAGGAGGAGGAGGAGGAGGAGGAGGAGGAGGAGCGATAACTCATCGTCCTTCCCCTTCTTGTTAATATTTATACGGCGCTTCCACAAGCCGTGCGTTCAGAACACTCCCAACGCAACGCGGAACGCGGCGAGCGGGAAATTAATTAAAGACGGCTTCAAAAAGCGGGACCGGCAAAAAAAAAAAAAAATGGAGTAACTTAGCAGCGAGGGGCTGTAGTACATGTCATTAGAGGGGATTATAAACGAATGTAAGCAGGCGCAGGTAGACAGGCTCGCTGACGCGGAAGGGGCCTGATCTTTTCCCTGGCATCGTTCCACCATTTTGAGGCCCACCTGGCACAATCTGCCCCCCCCCCTTCCTTTTTTAAATGTCACAACAACAAAAAAAGCGTCATCGCAGGATTGTGATGCTGGAAATTACCCCTTTCAGAATCGACTGGGTGCGATGACGTATGACTTAGCTTCGCTAGTTTTGCGTCAGGGATGTCCGATCAATCCGAAAAGTGTGGGTGCAGGTTTTTGTTTTAGCCCAGTACTACGCCTGACTGAACCATTTAACTGTTATTGGTTCTCGATCAAGACCTTGACTGAGAAGAATCGGGTGTCCTTGTTGCTGGGCTGAAGCAGAGAGACCTGCCCTTTTTTCGGATAGGCCCGGACTCCCCCCGTCTTACGCACCGGGCCTTTCGTCTTTTTTACGGTTTCCGCGACCCCGCGTTTGTCTCCTGGAGTAATGTATTCAAACGCCAAGTTAGCTGACGGTACAGTATGCCACATTCGCCGAGTCGAGCGGAGGTTTGACGCGACCTTGACGAAGTCCTCTGAAGTGCGGCGGCCCGGACGCTCATTGAATAATACATGCGGTAAACTGGAGTTTACGGAGACCGTTTTATGGATATTCATCACGTCCGTATTCATTATAAATCCAGTAATTAAATCTTATCTGAGAGAAACCCCCCCCCCCCCCCCCCTCGCTCAAAACCAGAGTACTGTACATAATGAGGATTCGTTGTCAGTTTCCCCCTGCCTGGCGGAGCTCGTTAAAACGGGAAACGCTGAATCTGGAACCGTAACCGCTTTCGTTCGGTGGGCTTGGAGGCGGTTGGAGAAGCGTTCGTTCGTTCGGGGGGCCCGGGTGTAGGACGCGCTTCGTTTAAGTCGCGCGTTCGTTAGAGCGCGTGTGCCGGAGTGATGGAGGGATTACGGAGGAAAGGAACGGCGATGGAGGGGTCCTGGTGAGCGTCTTCACCACACCGCACCGTTTCTGCCGCTCCTGGGCGGAGCTAAATGGGCATTAGCATCACCGTATTTTCACTTTCGGTTTCTTCCTCTCTCCATTTATTTATCTCTCTCTCCCTCTCCCTCTCCTCCCCCTCTCCCTGTCCCTCTCTCTCTCTCTCTTTCTCTCTCGCTCTACTTCCCCCGGTCCCTGTCCCCCTCTCGCTCTCCCTCCTTCTCTGTGATGCTCTCTTTGTCTCCTCCCCCTCTCTGTCCCCTCTCCCTCCTTCTCTCTCTCTCCCTCTCCTCCCTCTCTCCCTCCTCTCTCTCTCTCTCTCATTCCCGCCACATCTATCTTCTGATAGACAAAGATTCTTTTTTTTTATGCCATACAGTAGATATGCAGATAGTGACTTCAAAGAATAAAGTTTTGCATTCGGTTGAATTCCATGCGGTATAAAAGTTGTCAAAGCAATTCTTTACTCTGTCCTGGTTTACAGATGTGGAAGTTTCCCATTAGGTTTGGTGTGTGCGTGTGTGTGTGTGTGTGTGTGCGTGCGTGGGGATGAGGAAAATGACAATCTGCCATTTCCTCTGAAATAATAACATCCAGGCCCAGAATCCTGGAGGAACAGCAGGCAGTCATGTACCTGCAGTGTGTTCCGTCTTCACCTCCATCTTCTCTGTTCCGACAGGGGACGTCTTCAGGACTGGAGCCGTCTCATATTTAAGGCCAGACTGTGCCCTGCTCTAATGACTTTGTGTTCTCGCAGTTTGTGTAATTCGGGTAGGAAAGCAGAACAGACAGTTTTCACGCTCCTTTAAAATCTGTTTCAGCATGAAGGCCCAGTAAAATGCCAATAGCCTGGAGTACATCCATTGGGATTAAACAGGCAGCGGTGAACGTTATTGTACATGTACTGGATGTGCGTACGTGCACGTGTGCACTGGTATGGCGGTCTGTTCATTAGCTTCCATCGCTAGCACCAATAGCAGTAAGACGAGCACGGTTACCCACACTCATGTGGGTAATGTGGGCCCAATAATAGTCCACGCTATTGGTTGGCACCAGTTTCAACGGACCAATCAGATGGTCCGCTCCTCAGAAAACGGCGTTTCCGACTGTACATTACAGCGCAGAACATCCGTTGCCATGGTATTGTACGTGGCCACGCCCCTCAATGATTGTATTTAAGATGCTTCAGTGGCAGGGAGGGTGTTCAAGGTTAGGAATACAGAGCTGAACATATGATGGATGTGTATAGTGTGTGTATTATGTTCATAGTCTCAAACGTACTGAATTGGCTCTGATAGCAATAATGAGAATAACCTCTGAACCACTTGCATATTCAACAGCGCAGAACGGAAATTTTTTTTGGGATGATATTTCTTAAAATATATAAATCTAAAAATAAAAAGTTAAATAGGAAGGGAATAAAGGAGGGCGCCTTGTCAGTTCCCCCAATTCTCTTTTTAAAAAAAAAAAAAATAATAAAAAGGTCAGACACCTGAAACCGTGGCGGAGTGAGATTTGTCCCGCCTGTAATTAAGATAAGCGCAAACTCCGTTTGAACTCTGGAGGGCACTCAGCAAGGCGGCGCGGAGATCAGAGTGTGAGCTCAAAATGCCCGTTATCCCCCTGAATGACACCCGCTCATTCCAGTCCCCGAGTACAAAAGCGACTCTCAGCGGCTTGTGTCTGATTTACCTCCCTGTCTCGGACCAGACTGTCCTACTGTAGGCTTGTATCCCATTAAATGTACATAATAATAATAATAGTAATAGATTTTACATACCGTGGGGGGAGGGACTTTTTTGGGGGGGGATTTGGGCAGGGTCACCATCCTGACCCCCTTCCAGTTTAGCAGCTGTCACGGGTCCCCTGGGGTAGCTGGGACAGCTTGCCAGTGGCCCGTTGCCCCCGCCCCCCGCCGCTACTAATGGAGGGGGGCTGGATCTTCTTTGTAGCCAGGCCGAGTGACCTAACGCTCACAGTCAATATCAATTCAATTATTGACACATGACTGAGTATTAAACTATTGCTGATGTGTAACAAGACACAAGAACAGGACTCAATCACTTGCTGGCTTTCGCTCTCCCTCCCTCCCCCCTCTCTCCCTCCTACTCTCTCTCCCTCCCCCTCCCTCCTTCTCTGCCTCCCTCGCTGTCTCTCTCCCTCCCACTCCCTCCTTCTCTCCCGCCCCCTCTCCCTGTGCAACCTCTCTCTATCCCTCTCTCAATCTTTCCCCCTCTCACTCCCTCTCTCACTCTCTCTCTCTTGCTCTCTTTCTCTCCCTCCTTCTTTCTCTCTCTCTCCCTCCCTCCGGCTGGCTGCTCCAGTGGGGGTGTCCCGCCTTCTCTCCCTCCCCCCCCCCCGAGTGCTTCCTGCTGCTCCGGCAGTGGGCGTGGCCTAAAGCTAAAAGAGCAGCTTCCTGCCGAGCCGCGTGTGGAAATTTCCGGGCCCTCAGGAGGAAAGTGGTGAGCCTCGTTATTTTTCCGCCAGTCACACGTCCGTGCTCCACCCCCCCCCCCCCCACCCCCTACCCCACTCCACCCCCCACCTCTCCGCACGGCGCTCCAGTTCCTCCGCGGGCTGGGAGGGGCGGAGTCCCGCCTCGCTCAAAACGACGCGAGGGGTCACGTGACTCGCCCGCCAGCGTCGGCCCTTCGCGGCGATGCCGGGGCTCCCCCGTTTCGGGGTTTTGGGCGCCGCGTGAAAAGGAGCGGGGGTTTCCCCCCCCCCCCTCTCCGCGCTCCCCGTCCTCTTTAACGATCTGTCACAGCAGACCCAGCGAGGGGGCTGTGAGCCTCAGCGGGGGCGCCGATTCCTTTGCATCGCCTCCTCTCCTCAGCGTCCGCAGTGCTGTCTCCCGCCCCTCCTCATTGGGCGAGCTCACAGACCGCCCCGGCTCTCCGCCCTCACAGAAGGGACGCTCCTCCGTATTATTATTTTAAATCCCCGCCCCCCCCAGGCAGGCCCTAGAGTGGGTCCAAGCTGCCGGCCCAGCATGCTTTGAGAGCCCTTCTGCTCCTCTGACATGCGTAAATCGGCCAATCCTGCGTCCGAAACCTTTTTAGAAAATTTCTTTTCACGAGTTTCCTTCCCCCCCCCCCCCCCCATGTCACCCGGCTGCCAGCCAGAGAACACTCTCGCATAATAACACTCTGAATCCCCCCCCCCCCCCCCCCCCCCTCGTCGAACCCTCAACCCCCTCCTTGCAGGCTTTCTGTGCGACCGAGCCGCTCACTCCAGTGAGAATCTGAGTGTAGTGCCTTTTCCCCTCACCCAGCAGCTTAGCGGGCGCCAGGCGCGCTTGTGCACTGGAATGCACGGAAACGATTTCACACCGGAGGGATCTCCCGCCTCCTTCCCGCCATTATTTCACTCTGACACCAGCGCACGACGCTGGGCCTCCCCGATGCGTGAAGGGGGCGTGGCCGCTTCTGTCAGGCTGTGTTGTTTATTGGTCTGTTTCCCTCTCCAATCTCCCTGCCAGTCTTCAGAGCACTTACTAGCTCACTTGTTTTGAAAAAACGTTCAGTTTAGGTAAGCCGTTCAGTTTTTTTTTTTTGTTGTTGAGACGTTCCTCGAAAGTTCAGTTCTGTTTGCGGTATACTTTAGCTGTACTCTATCTGACTTACTTCCTGTACCCAGAATGCACTGCGCATTCTAGGGCAGTGTTCTAGAACTCCATCGCTTTCAGTTTCCAGTAGTGACTGTGACATCGGCATTAGAATGTTCAGTTAAGAACTTTCCAATCACATGTTTGTGATCTCACACCTTAAAGGTTTTAAATGATGTGTTGACTATTCATTAACCCGTGTTGTCTTTACACATTTTAATACACAGTGTAAACACCATTTGGACAAATAAACACCAGTAAGGTGTAATGAGGTGTTGGTTGGAAGTAAGGGGTTTGGACACACACCTAAAGGAAGAGAAATTCTGAGCCTTTCCATCCGCTTTTCTCAAGATACCTTTTCCCCGCCAGCACAGTCACACGTGTTGGAACTTCCTGTGCGGTGAATTGGGTGAAGTCAGTGGCACGGTGACCCCTGCAGTGACCTTGCCTACCCTGACTGAACGTCCCCGCAGGACAATTGGTTAGTCGACCACAAAGGATTTCCAGTTAACCTAGCTCACATACCCCAACTCTTTGTGTGACTTTATGTGTCTGTACGCTCTGTATGAAAGATAAGGTATACCTCATCTTAAACTGGCGCGGTGACAGTAAAGTTACTATTTAAATGCCCCCCCCCCCCCCCCGTTTCGAATTTTCCTTCTATGAGACCTTGCCGTTTCCGAATTTGTTACTTCAGAAGATTGAGTCGCGAGCGTGTGCCCGCGGTAAGGACTCCTTGTGAACCGGATCACGGCGGCGAGATCGAGCTCGGTGTGCGAGAGAACGCGTTATCAATCTCATTAACGCCGCTGGAGGAAGGAGCCACAGCCGAAAAACATCACCTGCCTCCTGTTCCCTCTGGGAGGGGGAAAAAATGTTCGTGTTTTATTTAGATTCAGAAAGGAGAGTTTGCTGAATATTTATTTATTTTGCTATCGTGCCTTTCTCCACGTTCGGTTGTGGGATAGCAGTGTCGGTGGGGACCGGTTTATTGGATCTGACATAAAAATCCACGCTTGTTATTAGTCTGGAAGAATCGCGGCGCTGCGACAGCGGGGATCTGTGTTTTTTATTTTATTTTATTTTATTTTTTTAAAGGTGAACGTTAGGCACGAACGCGCTTCCTATTTGGCGTCGCGCTCCAGACGCTCCCTGGAAGCCTGGGAAAACGGCAGACGTGCACGAAATGGAGCCGAGCTATAAAGTTGAGAGGGAATCGAGTATTTAACCAGCGGGTGGCTCGTTTTAGTATACACTCGTTTTTTTGTGCGCAGAGCGTTTCACGCATAACAACGAAAAAAATTCAACGTGGCAGAAAAAAAGTGAATGGCAAAACAGAACAATATGAAGTCATATTAGGAGTAATGCAAAATGATCAAAAGGGGATTTGTAAAATAGCAAAAAAACACCAGCTGAAAGAAATTAGCTGAAATAAAATAACATTAAAGGAGAATAAAATCTGACAGAGTAGATTTAACACTCAATTAAAATCAGGTCGAGCACTGGGATTGTAGGCACCGACGCGGCCGTGAATCATCAAGAGAACGGCGTCCTAACAGCACGCGAGCGACCAGCGTGCGCGTCCCGTGCTCTCCCAAGGCTTTGAGGCGGCGTCTGCTATAATAGCGCTCGCCAGAGACCGATAACAAAAGCGTCGGTGGTGTTACACGCTGCATAAAACCCCTGTCTGGCTTTGTCTGCGCAACAGGCGAATTTATGACTTCTGACAGCTGAAGGACAACGCCGGCTTGTAAAATGTCCCGGTAAGTTCAGGAACGCGCCGGGCTTGTGACCAGGGGGGCTTTAATGACACTTCCAGGGCGGCATGAAATATCAGTCCGGACTAATGTTATGGTCAGGTTTACTGCCCCGTCTTTATGGTGTTGTCTCAAGTCCGGGCGCCTTCCAATCAAAACGTCGGTCAGGAAAGATGGGCAAGCCGCCGCGCGAGCGCTTGGAAGCCCAAAAAGACGGAGAAGAAGAACAATAGTCATTACCCGTAAAACAGTACTAATAGTGGGAGTGGACGTTCGTTGTATTTCACGGTGGTAAATGCGCCCTTAGCTCTTTAGATATGCTTTCTGGTCTCTCCCCGTCAGATGGCAATGCGCAGAAAACGCAGTATATTCGTGTTGAAATAAATAAATTAATAATAATAATAATAATAATTTCAATTATTAATGTTAAAAAGAATTTTGTTCCGCGATGATGGGGCACGTTGTGACATGTTTGTCAGGTGACCTAGTTTTTTCTCTTTAATTGTGAATTAAAATTGTATGATCCGGTTTGAAATTGGGGATGAATGATTTATACGTCGTCCAGACCCAGACTTGGGCACAGACAATAGGCAGAGCACGGCTGTCTACCGGGGTGCGTTAATGGATTTTTCTCATTCTTTTTTTTTCTTTTTTTTTTTTTTTAATTGATCCGCTTTCACATTGAGAACCCAGATTTTTTTTTTTTTTTTTTGGAAATGTTGGCCTGGCGCAGCAGTGAACCGGCTTAAACCGAAACGGCCCCCCTTTCCTCCTGCTAAAGTTAAAAGAGCGTGCTGGGAAGCCAAATTTGCTCATCTCTTCCAAATCGGCCGCGGACATTGGTGCGGACAAGAGACCCGCGCCGTTCGGCGTGCGATGAATTGAAGCTGTTTTCCTCTGCGAAGCACTAATATCTGCCTTGGTCCCAGATTCTCTCCATCGTGTGCGGGCTCCTTAACTGTGAGGTTGGGCGTCCTGCCGGCTTTTGCGTTGAGGGGGAGTTAAAATCTTCTACAAAAATGTGTTTAATTGATACACTTGAAAGAACAAGCTCTTTGAAAACGTACAATAGGCTACTGTGGAATTGTAAAGCTGAAGAGCTAAGATTAAGATTTTTTTTTTATTTTAAAAATGGATCATTTTCCTGTCTCTCTGGATTGTCTTTTTATTATCTGTTTCATTGGCTGTTTAATGATTAATTTAAATCATTGTCCCTTCTTAACCAATAAAGTTCTTTGGGCCAAAGAAAGATCTAGACATACTTGATAAATGTGAAACCCAATTGACTGAATGTAAATGTGTGTCACACAGCCATTTATAATTAGTGGTCACTGATGGCAAATCACCGAAAACACAGGTTCATTCATATTGGGCCTGAAAATTGGCGAGAACTTGCGGGATTGTGGGAGATGTAGTCCAGCCGCAGTTCTGGATTGTCTTTTTATTATCTGTTTCATTGGCTGTTTCCCTATCCACCTCAGCTGATGCGTGGTGAGCGTTCTGGCACAAAATGGCTGCCGTGTATCAACCAGGTGGGTGCTACACATTGCTGATGGCTGAGGTCAGTTTCCCTCTCATCACTGTAAAAAGCGCTTTGAGTTTCGAGAAAAGTCCCTATTAACATGTAAGGAATTATTATTATTATTATTGAAGATAGGTGAGGGCATGGGGGAAGGTGGGATTTTGGTTGTAGCAACAGTTTTGGACACTCACTGCAAACGTGCCAGCGCCAAGTCTGAACACAATTTTTTATTTGTCTATTTTTTTTGCCGGCGGAAAGTTAATTACCGTGTGACCTTACTCGCATAAAACATGCACCGAGTCTCATTACATAACCCGCTGCAAAGTAATTAGCCGAGCGAACCAACACTCTTGCATAGTGATGAGGGCTCAGATGTAGATAAGTGTTAAACGCATGTAGTGCATCCCAGATTCTGTGTTCAGTGTAAGTGTTAACGCCCTGGTCCTTGTTCTACGCGTTCAGGAATCTCTACTCTAAGCGTTGGGTCTCACCTGCCTCTGTCTATCAGGCTGACTGAAGGTCATGGCAATGTTGTCCTTTCTTATATCGCAACTGACCTCCATACATTGTGTTAATGCACAGGAAGCTGTACCTGAGGCTTCAGTTAGACTGTTTTAAAGTTATGAAGTCTTCATAAAGTGTGCGTGGTATCTCTGTAGCACCTGAACACTGTCTTCAAGGTGCTTGGTTATTTGTGACAGTCATAACATTCATGAAGTCCCCAGAAGCACAGCCTGGGTATATTACCTTGCTGTACGCGCATTGTAGATTGCAGCTTTGCTCATATAAAGTTTCAGAAGGATCCTTTTGTGTTCTCTGTGTCCTTGGCCTGGGGGGGCGAGGGAGACAAAATCCTAATAATGGCGTCCTTATACCTCCCCGGTCCCCCCCCTTCGCCGGTGTCGGAGTTCACGAAAAGAGGGAATCAGTCAGATTTACAGCCGCTTGATGAATCGGGGATCGCCCGTGAGGGGGATCTGCTCCCGTTGACCTTGCTGGGGGGGGGGGTTAGCTCTGATTTATTTCATCGAGCATTGATTTTTTTTTTCTCTCTCCACAAGATAGCTCTGCCCACCCCCCACCCCCCCTCACCCCCCCTCACCCATTTCTTCGAAAGGATTTTTCATCAGTTTGGCTCCGTCAAACGCATAAAGAGAATTTATGTCCGTCTTTGCTTTAAGACATTAAAAAAGTGACAGATGACAAGATTGAATTCTCCTTAAGAATAACTGTTTCTCTAACATATGGTCTAGCACATGCAGAAATGTGGGTGATGTAAAAATGAAAAAAAAGCGCATGCTTTATCTTCGCTGTCTTCAATAAATCTCCAATGTTTGGAAAAGCAAGGTTTTCATTTTATGTTATAAATTGGCTAACGTATGAACTGCAAACACAGGTGCTTTGAAAATAAAACATTGTTTATGAGCATTTCTGCATAATCACATCAGTATGCTGTTTCATGTCGTATCTGAACCGTGCATATGCACTCTGTGATTCAACCCTTTGAAGAGCACGTTTTTTTGGAATGTTTTTTCAAAAGTCTAAGTCAGTGTTTTAGAACTCCATGGCTTTCAATTACCAGTAGTGATTGTCACATCAGAATTAGAATGTTCAGTTAGTAACATTCTAATCACATGTTTGTGACCTCACAGCTGAAAGGTCAAGGGCCAATGCTAAATGTACTACATGCTAACGTAAGGCTGGTTCTAGCCACAACCTTTAACACCATGTAGGCTTGTGTAAGCAATACTCAAGAACAAGTCCCTCCCTGGACAAGCCTTCCTGGTGTGGATGACCTCTGAGGAACTTTGAAAGTGCCTTGTCGCGGCCCTGTCAGTCACTCAGACTGTCAGGACCCAGTTTGAGTGCTTAAAGAGATTTGGGCGGAGGGGGTTGGTTAATTACAGGATCCCCCCCCACCAAGCACAATCTGCACAAACCAAACAACTTGATCTTATTAACAGTTTTATTAAATTAATAAATAATATTTTTAAAAAGTTTCTATCGTGGAAACAGCTGCCTGTTGCTAGGTAACAGGGTCTGATGGGAGGCCTTTATGGACTGTTCTGAGTCAGGTGAGACGATGGCGGTTTTGGAAGGCGTCTCTTGTGATGGGGAAGGGTAGGCAGGTGAGGGCTGGTTCTCTCTTCACCCTCTCGTTCGCAGACTGGCCGGATAACACGTCGGACAGGCGATTACAAACGGGGGTGAATTTCCTTTCTTTTAACAGTATTCATGCCACACGGTCTCGGGGGTCCAGCGTAAATTACCTCTTGGCGGTGACCACTTCGCTTGTTGTTATGCAGTGGCTTTTCGGCGCTCGGAAACTCATTACTTCCCTAATTTAGCCATTAGCGCCGTGTTGGTTATGCAATCGCCCGAATCCCTCCGCGGCGGACGGACTGATTGCAAACTCAAGTTTTTAAGTGAGACAATCCAATCGTTTAATTCAAGTTTTTTTTTTTTTTTTTTTCTTCCAATTCATTCTCACCCGTTGGAGGAAGAAAAAAAAAATCTCCACCAAAAAAAAGGTTTGTGGGTTTATGAAATATGCCGTTGTCGCTGGAGACTCTGTGTGCTTGTTACTGAGGCAGAAATAAAAAGACATTCAGGATGGTGCCTTCACAATGACGCTCCATTTCGGTGAGCACGAATACCCAACACCGCTCTGTCGTCTCCCTCCTTCACTCTGTAATGCCAGAGAGTGATGTTGGATTCCATCCTGGTTTTTTTTTCTTCTTTTCCTCCGTCATATCAGTTATCGCCACATTTTATTTTAGCGGACGGGCACTGCTGAAAGTCTTCGTGGAGACGTTTTGGTGTCTGGAGAGCGTGGATGTTGAGTTAAAAGCAGGGGGAGGGACAGATAATGCTTTAAACAGCTTAGATGTTGGTTTGCCGTTATTCTCGAGCTGCCATCAAGCGGATATGTTTGCTGTGAATGAATAGAATCAAACAGAAACGTACTTATATAAAAATAAAAAAGCTAGGTAATGCCAGTGCCTGGGTTTTCTGGTACGTTTGATGTTTCTAATATATTATTTTTTTTGCTTTAAAGTGCATGCGTTTGCAAAAAAAAAAAAAAAAAAGAGCCTTTCCTCTCAGATGAATGGCAGATGTTTGTGTTTGAGCCTCTCATTTCAGTCAGCGCACACAAAAATAAATTATAATGTGCATCTTTGTTGGGGGGAAAAAAGCGCTTACGCCCTCTAAATCATTCGCCGAAGATCGATATCATTTGCATTTTGATTTAACGCGTTTCCTCAAGTCGCGTGCGGGTGGGGGGTGAGGGGGGGTGGGGGGAGGGAGCGAGAGCGCTTTCGATGCGAAGAAGTTTTTACGCGAACAAAAGAATTAGCATTAGTATTGGCGGTACGACACGGCGACGCCCGGCGACAGCGGTTTAATGGCGGTCCCCGTACGGATCTGGGGCTCGCGGGCGTAGCGCGTGGCGCTCCGGGTCCGTTCCGCGCTCGGGACGGACGCTCCGGCGGGATCGGCTGGCTGAAGGCTCGTCGTTACGGAAGCGCTGGAATCCTGACTTCGGAAGTTCGCCGGCCGGGGCGGCGTCTGGAATCTCTCGGCAGAGCGGAGAGGCGACGCGCGTTATGAGTAATTAGTCTTTCAGTGATGCCACGCTCGCTGAATTTGAATGTTATAATAATTGGAACCCCTCCCCCCCCCCCCCCCCCCCTTGTTTTTAACCCCAGCTCTTTCCTCTGGCTGGTAATGACTCTCAGCACACATGGGGTAAGCGTTCGCTCTCACTTTCCTGTGGCGGGAAGACGCCTCGTTTTAATGACACGGCAGTTATTTTATGCTGGGCTTGCATTACTCCCCTGAAAGCTGATGAGCATTAGATGGAATACAGGTGGTTTTTTTCGCTCTGTTTTTTTTGTAAAACGAGAAACGGTTGAAATGTATCCTTGTTAAACTTGCGGTTTAGGTACAAATGCCCCTTAATTTTCTCTTTTTGAACTTGCGGTTTTGGTGGACACGCCCCTTTCCCGCCTGTCCGTAGGGGGACAGTCGAACAGTGTGTCACTACATATTCTGATATTGTGGTGATCTGTCAAAGCACTTTGAGCTACATACTCTTTATGAAAGGTGCTATATAAATAAAGTTATTATTATTATTATTATTATTATTACACTGCAGGGTGGAAAAGTGGGCGTGTCCCCGAAGGTTACCGGTTCGATTCCCAGGTGGAACACTGCCGGTGTACCCCCTGAGCAAGGTACTTAACCTGCTTCCGCAAAGTTGTGTAAGTCGCTCTGGGTAAGGCTCATCTGCTAAATGCCTGTAATGTAATGTGATGTAATTGAATGCTTTCTGTTTGGTGAGAATATGACTGTCTTTCAGCCCGTCGATGCTAGCGACAGGGAGCCGTGCTCCGAAGCTCTGCACAATGCTTGCTTTTCCATTTGTGCCCACAACACTCCAAAACTCTGACGTTTCCGGAACACTCTTCAAGTCTAATTTTAGAGACCGGTCACCACCCCCTTTTGTGGGCAGCTCTTAGGGAAAAAAAGCAAACCCAGAACTATGAAGAATGCACCCTTGGTAAATCCGGTGAAATCTTAAAAAAAATATCTCTCAACCATTTTTTTCTGCCCAGTTACACTTTTAGCATTTTTATCCGTAGTGAAGTTTTATATTGCACGGTAGTGCTGTGTTTTAAATAACCTTCCTTTCTGTTCTCATGAGCATGTAGAAACATGCTGAACATTAATATTGTTTCATCACATCAACATTAATATCTCTCTAAAACTGGAGCAATAATAAATAACAAGGATTGTGCGGCGAATATAGTACTTGTACAGGAAGCACAATCCTGTGTTGACTCACCCTGTTATGCTTGCAACAGCAAACCTTTTTTTAGACGTGGCAGAGCCATCAACAGTAGTTTTCTCAAGGCGAAGCGGGTTTGTGAGGTGGTTGGATGTCGTCGCCTTTATTTTCGTCGGAACGTTCTCGCCTACGCCCGCCGTCGCTGGGCTCTGGCAAACGCGCCCACGACGGTGACCGTGGCCACAGCCGTGACTGCGACCGCAACCACAAATATGCCCGTGACCGTGACCCTGACCATGACCGCGCACGCAGCCAAGCCTCTCTCTGCCTGATGTGTGTGTTCACTCCTGGCTGCTGACTCACACATTGCCCTGTGAAAAACTGAGCTGAGATTATTCTCTATCCAGTGTGTTATAAACACAAATATATAAACCTGTTTTATATTGTGCACAGTCAGAGTTAAACGTATACTAACTTGCTGCATGACATCACAACATTTAGTAGCGGATTAAGCCTCTAAATAGCACAGTCCAAAAAAAGTGTTTTGATGTGTGTGTGTGTGTGATTTTGTGTGTGCGTGTGTGCGCGTGTGTGTGTGTGTATTTGTGTGTGTGTGTGTGTGTGTGTGTGTGTGTGTTTGTGAGAGCCTGTGGTTCTGAATGTAAATCAGTGCTGAAGTGGTGTGTGGTGGAGCAGCGCTGGGTAAGGCTGCTTCCTTTGTTTAGCTCTGGGGTTAAGGAGAGGGGTCGTCTCAGGCAAGCTGAGACCTGCTTGGACGCTGGAGGAGGATTGCATTTTCCGAATCGTGCTCATATATTAACCCCCCCCCCCCCCCCCAGTGGCCTGAATCGCCCTTCAGCTTCATTAGCTTCACTGTTGTAGTGTTACGAAATGAAATATTCATCTTTAAAGAAAAGCAGAGGAAAGGAATGAGCAGGCAGTCCTGCAAACCTCTGCTCAACTGTGTGAGTGCACCATCTGTCTGTCTGTCTGTATTCCTGTCTGTCTGTCTGTCTGTCTGCCTGTCTGTCTGCATGTTTGTCTGCATGTCTGTCTATCTGCCTGTCTGTCTGTTTGCCTTCCTGTCTGCCTGTCTGTCTGTCTCTCTGTCTGCCTGTTTGCATGTTTGTCTGTTTGCCTTCCTGTCTGTCTGTCTGTCTATCTGCCTTTTTGTCTGTATGTCTGTCTCTCTGTCTGTCTGGTTAGCTGGTGTCTCACTCTAGTCGTTTATCTCGTTACGTCAGCATGGTTCGGGGTTAGGTGTCAAAACTGAGCGTCTCTCATGTTAACACACAGCTGTCCCTCAGCCAAACTGGTCCATCAGCACGGGGAGAATTATCCGGTCGCGTCGAACCCGCCCCCCTTCAGCCGCTGCGCTCCCGGGGGGGGGGGGGGGGGCAGGTTGGGAGGTACCCGCGACGGTGTGACCGTCTCGCCGGCTGCCGCGGTAACCGTTAATGAGCTCGTTGCGGCGCTCTCCGCGAACGCGACGCTCGCTTGTGATGCATCCTGCACCAGGGGAATCCCGCGCTGTAATCACAACCTGCCGAAGTACGTTCAGTTATTTTTCTTTTCTTCCCCCCTCCCACCCCACCCCACCCCAACCCAGCCATAGTTCTATTTTTACTTTTCTTTCCCACCATTTTGAAGTTAAATGGCCCTCAGGAATGGCATTTATCTGTCCGCTGTCTGCGCCGAGCGGCTCCTCGTCTGAACGCCCGACATTTCTCCTTTTTAATTGAGCGCTTCTCGGCGAAGCCCTTTTATTACGATTATATTATCTTTGCTTCTCCCGGAATCTTGTTTTTGGCAGAACCGGTGACCTTTCTTTAAAACTAAATTCTCTCCTGCAGAAGTACGTCCTTGTCTTGTGTTCCTGCTGGTGAGGATCCTGCTATCGCTCTCTCACACACGCACAGAATCTTTTTGATTGGGGGTACGAAGTTTTTTGTGGAAATTTTGTTAAACTGCTAAAACTTCACCGAGATGTTTAAATGTGTACAGTAACCCCAGATAAAGTCCTTTCGGTTTGTTTGAACATTTGGTACATAAATAAGGACACATAACACGCACATAACACATGCATACAAGAGCAATGTCTATTATATATGTGTATACTGTACGTAGTTGTATGTGTATATAGATAGGTCAGGTGTGTGTTTGTGTGTGTTGCTTGCTGCAGATAAGCATCTCCGATTAGATTTTGTGCAGCGCAGTGATCGATTAAAACGGAATTGCCTGTCACCGCGGCGACGCAGTCGCCATTTGCAAAACTGCCTACTTAATGTCACCAGCCCCCACATTCCAAAACCGAACGAAATTCATGTCAAAATAAAAGTCACTTTGTTGAAACGGTGTCTATTGATTGGGCTGAAAGCGGAAACTTTTTTCCCCAAACGTTCGATAAAAGGAATTTTAAAAATGCTCTCGATTACTCTACGAGTTCGCTGTCCGTGGTACTGAAATGAACTCATTGCCGAACACTTGTTTAAAGCTATCCCAAGTACCAGGCCCTCTCATCTGTTCCTGTCAGGAGCGTAGCTGTCTTCTTCAGAGGAACATCAGACAAGTTAAACTCACACTCACAAAGCGCAAGCAGCACCTGGGTATCGATAGATCACCTTGCATATGTGTTCCTGATATTATTGTTTTTAAAGGTTTGGAAGATTTCGTTTTCAGACACATATTTTCGAATGTTCGTTCTATTGAACAAGAAGTTTGGTTCCTTGGAAGATTTTTTTTTTCTCCCCTTGGGAATTTGGTGGAGGGGGCGGGGTCAAGTACATAATTGGTTGTGGAGGGGGCGGGCCCAAGTACGTAATTGGCTGGGGGGGGGGGGGTCAAGTACGTAATTGGCTGTGGAGGGGGCAGGGCCAAGTGCGTAATTGGCTGTAGCACAGTCTTCCTCTCTGTCACCGTACCTGCAGACTCTCGGACCAGGAACTCAGTTCAGTCTCGTTTCCCTTTTAAAATGTCAAAGTGACGCGTCGGCGCTCTCTCATTATTCCAGTGCAATATCGGCTTAATGAGCTGCCCGTGTACCTTTCCTTCCTGACGTCAGCTGTTACTGACACCTTTGCCCCTCCACATCTTCACCAGTCTTAATTTTTTATTTTTTTGATGACATCATGGACTCTGGACTCCAAACCCCAAAACTGAACCCATCAGGCATTCGTCATGAATGTCACGTGCAGTGTGTCTTTTCTTTCTAATCCACAGCAATCTATTCTGGTGAACTCTTCTCTGACATAGCTCAGGAGGTAAGAGCGGTTGTCTGGCAGTCGGAGGGTTGCTGGTTCGATCCCCGGCCCTGGGCGTGTCCAAGTGTCCCTGAGCGAGACACCTAATCCCTAACTGCTCTGGTGAATGAGAGGCGTCAATTGTAAAGCGCTTTGGATAAAAGCGCTATACAAATGCGGTCCATTCCATTTGATTGGCTGTGCCTTTCGATGCTGTTCAGAAGGTTCTGGGGCTAGCCGCGAGCCGCGCGATCGATTTGACCCGAGCCGCCAAATATAGACTCTGGCTCTTAACTCTCGTTAAGAGGCAACGCTTATATTTAGACTCAAAACGGTATTTAGAAATAAAAAGCGAATGCTCTCCGACTTCGACTCGGGTGTTTTTATAATCAGAATGAAATGGGGGAGAGAAACACAGTGACGGCTCAAAGTTGAAGGTGAAGTTTGGAGCTGGGTTTGTGTACATATTTCTGGGTCTTCAGTAAAGAGCAGGCTTTTCCTGGAGCGTACTTCTGACCCAGTGACATTTTTTTAACGCTGTGCCCAGAGCGTCAGGTCATTTAACTCGGGTTTATTCATGTCTCTTTAAAAAAGAAAAAAAAAGAAAAAAAGAAATATAAAATTTGCCCGTCTAACGAGTACACAAAGGGGCTCATTAGAACCGGTGTGTGTAAACGGATTCCCAGCCTCTGTAGTAAACATCTTTTCAAGTCATTAAAATCTCTGAGACATGCATTAAAGAGTGTGTGTGTGTGTGTGTGTGTGTGTGTGGGAGGGTGTGTGTGTGTGTGTGTGTGTGCGCGCAAGCACAATACCCCTCCCCCATGCTAATACCAAAAAAGCCACACTAACCCTGATGTTTTAAACATCATTAAATATAGAACCATGGAGAACAGTCATCCTTTTTTGAGCAAGGTGTTTCAGAATTTTCAATATGCCTGTTTATGAAAGAAGAATGGTGTGTAGAAGTAAATAAATACCTAAAGTGTGCTTTCTCTCACTCTTCTCTGCCTCAGCTGAAAATGTTAAACGTACTAGCTTTGCGTGTTGGGCTTTTGTGTCACTGCGTATGTTTGCACAGGAGATTCTTCAAAAAGTTCCCGTTTGGTTCGGTGTCCTGGAGCACGAATCCAACGTTCCTTAAGCTGCTCAAGTTTCTAGGGGAGCGGCATTTGTGGCCAAACCGAAGCTGTCTCAGGCACTGAGTTAAGAAACTGTGCAGTGTGCCCAAGTTATTTACTTTCTGTGCCTGAGGGACTTCAGGTCACTCTCGAGATGCGGTCGGTGTCTGGTCTGGCAGGGACTGTTTTTCAGCCGAAGCCGTGTCTTCTGGGTATTTAAGGGTCACGGGTTCATCCCGAGAAGGGTTTTGTCGCCGGCGAAGTGTCGGCCACGGGGGGGGGGGGGGGGATGCCTGGATTCGGTATTATCTCAGGTGATCGAACCCGGGTCGTTTTACGGCCGCCTGGAGCGGGGCGGAGGTACGATTCGAGCCGGGAGAACGGGGGACGGTGAAAATGTAATTTTCTGGAGCCCGAACGATGCCGCTCCCGTCACCTCTCATGACTCTGACCCCCGAGGCACCTCGCGGGGAATCTGCTTCAGTGTGCAGTGTGGAAGTAAATGAGCGAGGGACAGGGAAAGAGAGAGAGCAAGAGAGAGGGCCGGAGAGAGAAAAAGAGAGTGAAAGAGAAAGAGAGAGAGAGAGACAGTCAGAGATAGAGAGAAAGAGTTGTTGTTCCTGTCATCATTGTTGTTGTTATTCTGTTTGATTAGTACGCTTTGGCGATACGCATCTCAAAATATGTAATGCCAGTAAAGCATTTTGAATTTGGATTTGAAAGAGAGTCACAGGCAGCCAGAGTGATAAAAAAAGAGTGAGGGAGAGTGTCAAAGAGAGAGAGTCACAGAGAGTGAGAGTCAGAGAGACTCAGCGAGAATCTGACAGATAGAGAGAGTCACAGAGAGTCACAGTCAGAGAGACTCAGAGAGAATCTGACAGAGAGAGAGAGTCACAGAGTCACAGTCAGAGAGAGTCTGACAGACAGAGAGTGAGAGTCACAGAGAGACTCAGAGAGAATCTGACAGATAGAGAGAGTCACAGAGAGTCACAGTCAGAGAGACTCAGAGAGAATCTGACAGAGAGAGAGTCACAGAGTCACAGTCAGAGAGACACAGAGAGAGTCTGACAGATAGAGAGAGAGAGAGACACAGAGTCACAGTCAGAGAGACACAGAGAGAGTCTGACAGATAGAGAGAGAGAGAGTCACAGAGTCACAGTCAGAGAGACACAGAGAGAGTCTGACAGATAGAGAGAGAGAGAGTCACAGAGTCACAGTCAGAGAGACACAGAGAGAGTCTGACAGATAGAGAGAGAGAGAGTCACAGAGTCACAGTCAGAGAGACACAGAGAGAGTCTGACAGATAGAGAGAGAGAGAGTCACAGAGTCACAGTCAGAGAGACACAGAGAGAGTCTGACAGATAGAGAGAGAGAGACTCGCCGTGACGATCATCAACGCTCCCGTCGTCAACGCAAAAATAAACCGTCTTCTCCCTTCTCAAATTAAATTGGATTTCGGTTGCCCGCGGGAGATTTGCGAGTGTGGAAAACACGTCCCTTTCGCTGACCCTAATCAGAGATGTTATGTCGAGATTTCACCAACGGATCAGAATTAGTATTCAAAAAAATTTTTTTCAAAAGCCAACAAAACAAAAATTATGCTTGTTGCTTTTTTGCCAGGGAAATAAAATGAATCCACTTCAGTCCAGTTCAGTTTGAATTTGGATAAGTTTAATGGCCGTATATTACCCCTTAACTCCCATTCTCAGGGAACCATCAATCAACCTCTTCAGCACAGGTGTGTTTAAAATGAAAAATAAAATTTGGTGCCTGAGGAATTGGCTTTAAGGGGCGATAGATTGTGCTGTTTGGCAGTCTTCTGGTTTATTATTACAAATCATAGCCCTGGCCATAACCTTATGGAAACGGTGCATACTACAATATATTATAAACTTTTGGGCTCATGCATCATGCATATATTTCACAGCAATGCATTTGTCTATAAAATATATAATCCAGTATCGGAAAGCAGCAGTAACTTCAGTATTTTTGCAGTTTATTGTGAAATATCGCAAAAGAATTTTGTTTCCCTGATCTTGATACTGTATTTTGTTGAAATATATAGCAGTACATTCCCTTGTCCAATAAGGCTGAGTAGTCTTGCTCATCAGTCTTGTGTTTATACGTATTTCTCATGGATTATGCGCGAGCTTCCTCGCCATCCCAACGTGCCGTGCGAGGAACGCCGTTTTGCCCTCCGCTTGCCGTCGAGCGGCGCGTCTGTCACTTCCACGCTGCGTGGAGGAAGCGTCCCTCAGTAACCAGACTTCCTGTGTGACTCCATTCTCAGGTGAACCCCGGTGTAGGTGTACCTTATTAAACACTCTCAGACCAGCGATGGGGGTCAGTGCCGCTTCAGTTCAGGAAATTAACTTAAAGCTTGACGCATGAACTGGGGGAAAAAAGACTCCATAATGTTTCCTGCTTTTGCAGTCATATGGAATGTTCTAGCGTTGATTTCGTGAAATGACTCGATTGAAATGAAATTCACCACAACCCCGTTTCAGATGACCTGTTGCTTAACTCCAGGGTTCTTCAACCACGTCTTCCTGGGGACCAGACTCTAAAAAAAAGAAAAGAAAAAAAGAGGTCTAAATGGGTCAGCCATTTTCTACATATCTCTTATAAATACTGTAAGTATACACATAAAATGTATTGTACATGAGTGTTAAAAAGCAGCATCTATACATTCTCAAAACATGCATAGCCATTGGGTATTCGCCCATAGAACTACACATAATGTTGTCTCAAACTCATGAATGAAGATATGAATGATGTCAAGGGCACATCTGTGATGATCTGCAGTTATCTAACCCTGCTGCAGCTTCGCAACCCGCTTCCAACAGGAGAGGTATTTTTGAGGTCCCGGTTTCACAAGATACCACTGTTTGCACAGAAAGCGGGAAGCTTTTCTCAAACTGTGAATGTGGAGGAGTTGTTTTGATCGGAGGCCCCGCGAAGCGGCATGAGAGAGGTGCGATGATTTCACACGTTCCTCGCTTCCCTTCGGATAATTCGGGAGGTAATTTCTGAATAACCCCCCCCCCCCTCAGGTAAAGGCTAAAATGTGCCGGAACGTTCGTGCGGTTTCCAGGGAGACAGGCGTGTCATCGCGCGACCTGTCGAATACTTTACATAAGGTGGAACTCGCTGTATTTTGGCCGAAGTGGAACATCGGGTGAAAAATTAACCGCCGTGTTATTTTTTTTCTCTCTCCTTCAGGCGACGAGCGAGCGCGCGTAAAATAAACTGTCCTCACGCACCTGCGCCGGGCGTCCTGGAAACGACCTCGCGGCGTTTCAAACCCGTCCGCGGCACCGCTCGCCTCGTTCACAGCTCTGAGTTTCCATGGTGTTGTTTTTTTTATTTTTCTAACAGCCCCGTGGTCGGAGGTAATTGCTTTTGAAGTTAATGTTTAAACATGCGCCGGGCCCGCCGCGGCGGGACCCCTGATTTATGCCGGGGCTAATTTAGGCGGATGGGGCCTCGGGCCCCTCCCCTTTCTCGCGCGCCCGCGTTCGCGGCCCGAGCGGACCGGAGAGGGGGGAAGCGGTGATCCGATAACGGGCGGGGGGGGGGGGAAGCGTGTGCTGCAGGAGGTTTTTTTCGCCTGCCTGACGAGGGGTCGCGTTGCGCTCTGCCGCGGGAGATGTCCCAGGTTTCGGAGGTCGCTGTCCTGTACGTCGACGTCGACTGCCGAGGCTTGGCGAAACGCATCGACAAAGTTACAGATTGATCCTACTTCATGAACTTAGACACCTGTCCAGGGAAAAATTCTACATTCGTGTTTTTAGTTATTTATCAGACACTGTTATCCAGAGCCATTTACAGTTTAAATTCTGTATGTAAAATCCATTCATATAGCTGTATATAGCTCATGTATCTTATAAACAGGCATTTTACTGAAGCTAGTCAGGCTGTTCAGTTGCTGAGGGCTACCGTGGCAGTTCCCCAGATGGGAATCGAACCTAAAGCCCAGCTAGCCAGCTATTACGCTCTACCGCCATCCAGTTATCACTAAAACAGGCTCCTCCGGAGTTTGAAGCCATGCAAGCCTATGGCAGCTTTGTGAATGTCCACCAATCAAAGTACGGAGAGGAGGATTTCTCGTCTGTTTGCGGTGACTCAAAAACTCGGTCGCTTCTTCGAATTTGTTTGGCGAGTAATGGCGGTACGCGGCATCCTGTAGCCCGAGCGACGCGTTTCGGCGCTGTCGAAAGCCGACGGCTTTGCGGAGAATCCCAGCAGCCAGACGTGCCAAACAGACCCAATCTGTGGACATTTACACTCCACCCACCCGCCTATAAATCCCCTCCGTATGCCTGTAGGCCCCAGTAATCACACGACGACGCCGTTTACATATCGTATGGATCTGCGACGTGATTTTACTTAATCTAGATTAATCAAGCGCAGAACCACTAGATTACCAGGGCTGGGATGCATGCCTGTGTCGTTGTGCATAGCTGTGTGAATGCTAGGCCTGGAATACTGCATAGCTGTGTGAATGCTAGGCCGGGAATACTACATAGCTGTGTGAATGCTAGGCCGGGAATACAATGCTCCATAATTGTGAAATGCTAAAGAATTCCTCAGCCCAGAATACAAGCCTGTATCGTTGCACACAACCACAGGGTTCCCAGGCCGGGAGCACAGGCTCGTATTATTCCCTTGTTCAGCTCCGTGCTGATTGGTGCACACGGCCCCTGGGGGGGGGAGTGTATTCCGCCGAGCTCTTTTTGTCCGCGGGAAACGTAATCTGTCGGAGGATCTCATTGCGGCTCCTTCTCAGGAACCTCTCTGGGGGAGCCGAGGACTGCGGAACAATGGCCCCCGCCTTCGGTTTGGAAAGGGGGGAGGGGGGGGGGATTTACCGCTCGCGGGAAAAAAAAAACCCCCGGCGGTTTTCCTCGCGGCGGGCGGGGAAGAACTTGCGTTACGGCGGTGAGCTTAACGGGCGCTGGCCTTGTGAGGACACCTCGGAGGTGTACCTTCACTCCGAGAAAGGGAAAGATAACCGGCAAGAAAAAAAAAAAAGACAAGGCATAATCAGTCGGGGAAAAAAAAAAAAAAACTCTTGAAGGACAGATACTCGGAGGAGAATCGCAGAGGAGACCAGTACAGCGCTCATGAATCCCACCCCCTTAATTCAGTGCTTGTTTGGGTCTTGTTTCCCTGTCCTGCCTGTCGAAACCCGGGCATTAAATTCGGCTCGATTAGTGGACTCGGCTGCGTGGGGCAGGGAGCGCTGCTCGCTGGTTTTGTTTCGTAATGAAGGCCGGGGGGAATCAGGTTTGGAGACGGGAGGGAAGAACTTCAGGATGCGAGACTGACCACACAGAGCGAGAAGTCGGGATTTTTAAATGCGGGTGTTTCGTACTGTGGGACTCCAAAAAAACACAGTCTTCTGTAAAGTACCAGACCTGCTGCCTCGTGTAATGCCCTCAATCGCCGTACAGAACAGTCCGTTCTGTTTAAAATCTCTCTGTTTTTGCGCAGGGCACACACAGGCGTACTTAACGGGTCGTACATACCAGTCAGTTTGAGGTGGAGATCGAGGTCAGGTCGGTGATGGATAATGCGGGTGGAACGTGGAGGAGTCAAAGGCGTGGAGACGGACTGATTTAAATTCCGTTTCCCTTGGTCTGCGATCCCATGCTAGTTTTTTTTTGTTTTAGCGCTAGGACGCACTCGTGCTTTTCGTTCTGCGATCCCGGCGGTCTCGCCGCGTGTTTGAGGCCTTCCCGCGCCTTCGCGGGGCCGAGCGGGCGAGCGGGTTTCGCGATAACTTTCGCGGGACGGCTCCTGCGGCAGGAAATGAGGCGAAACCGGAGCGGGCCTCAGACTCAATTATCGGCCTTTTGCCACCGTCAGCACGGCTTCCGTCCGTATCATCTCTCTCTGTAGCTCTCTCTCTCTCTCTCTCCGTCCTCTCTTTTCTCCTCTCCGTTTCTCGCCTCTTTCTCTCTCTCTTTGTCTCTCACCTCAATTTCTGCCTTTCCCTCTCGCTTCTCCCTGTTTCTCACCTCTCTCTCTCTCTCTCTGGCTCTCTCTCTGTCTCAGGAAATTCACACCGTGTGCGTGTGATACTGTGGATATTCTCTGACTCTGAGTTTTTTTTTCTTTCTTCTGTCATTTCAGAGTATTTCATTTTGCATTTTGCATTTTTCTTTTTTCCAGTTTCCACATCTCTTCAGCTGACATAAAAGCAAGATTTATTTTCCGACCTTGTAAATATTGTACTAGGACTTCGCGTTCCGCTAAGGCAGGCAGCAGCCACAGGTTGAGGGTTCATTTCCATGAATAAGATATCATTATCTTACCCTCGAATTCAAGGCGAATATCGATCTATTGAAAGATTCACGACGCTCACCTGTGGTCGAGCACGGTGGCCGGTGTGATATGAGGCGATTCGGCACACGGGAGGGTAAGACGGACACACGGCCGCAGGGCTTGCTTCTGATGCGGCCTGCACAGAACGCGGTTATGCTAATTAACCCTTTGAAGAGGAGGGTTTTTTTTTTTTTTTTTTTGGACCGTTTGGACAGTGTTCTAGAACATTGCTTTCAGTTACCGGTAGTGATTGTGACATCAGAATTAGAATGTTCGGTTGAGAACATTCTAATCGCATATTTGTGATGTCACACCTTAGAGTGTTAGATAGTGATAGTATTCTCTCATTCCTCTGGCGTGTGTTGTGTCTCGATAGCTCTTCCCCTCCCCCTCTCTTTTTCAGTTCTTTTGTCAGGTGTGTCCGGCTCCACTGTGATTGGCTAAAGAGTCACTCTCCTTGATTCCTGGGGGCTAAATTGAATTCTGATTAAACTGCGAGATGCCCGCAGACTCTGTGACCTCCCAGGATGGGAGTTTAACACCACTGATGGTCTAGATCGGGGACGTCCAGTCATACGGGCCGGTGCGGGTGCAGGTTTCTGTGTGCGCTGGGACACCTGATTGAACTCATCCAGGTCTTGATTGAAGGCCGTGATCGGTTAACCGGATGAATCCGGTGTTGCAGCGCCGGGCTAAGAAAAAAACCCACACCCACACCGGCCCTTTTCAGGTACGATCAGACGCCCCCTGATGGCGACCGTCCATCCATTGGAACTGATTTAATGCTTTTAGACGAAGGCCTACGCGACCCGGGCTCTGCTCTGCCCTCTCCAGTTTTAATTCCACGCCTGTAATGTGCGGTGAGCCGATAATGTCCTCTCCTCATTAAAGGTCAGTTTTTTTGGAAGGATAAACTTTTCACTCAGCGCTGTACTTTCTCTTTCCCTGACGCACTCACTTGCTCATTAAACCGAGAGAGAGACAGAGGGAGAGAATGAGAGAGAGAGAGCAAGAGAATGAGGGAGAGAGAGAGAGAGAGAGTGATATTCTGAGAGAAGAGAGCGAGAAACACATCTGTCTATCTATCTGTCTATTTGTATTTGTCTGTTTGTCCATCTGTTTGGTTGTCTGTCTGTCTAATCAGACCACACACACATGCACATACACTCACTCACACACACACACACACACACACACACACACACACAAACACAAAGCTGGACACTGCTAATGTGTGTGCTGTGCACAGTAGGGGAACCATAAGCAGTTTGTCAGATGAAGAGAGGAATCGAAGAGAAAGAGAGAGAGAGTGTGTGAGTGTGAGAGAGAGAGAGAGACAGAGAGAAATAGACTAGGGGAGAGAGAGAGATGCAGCAGCACTTTGGGGCGAGCCAAAGGCATATGAAATATAAAAAAGGGATGGGGGGGAAATGAAGGAGGGGAGGATGGGGGGGGGGATGGGGGGAGGAGTGTAAAACGAATGTGCGAGCCGGTCTGGGAGGGGGCCAGGCGCGGGCGGGGGCGAACGGCGTCGGGTGGAGGGGCGGGGAGCCCATTATTCTCCCCACACCTCGGGGACACATCATTACACCTGGCGGCCCGCGGCCGGCTCGCGCCCGGCTGCCTTTTATCAGCTTGTCTCCGGATGCTGCCGGGGGCGCCCGGCGGAGATTGATAGGGGCGCTGAGGAGGCGCTGGAGAGCCCCCCCCCCCCCCCCCCCCGCTAATCCCCGGCGACGCGAGCGTATCTCTGTCCTCCCCGAGCGGCCCCCCGCTTTGAGCCACGCCCTTCGGGAGCAGAAATCCTGGGCGTGGTGGAGAGAGCTCTAGAGCCTTTGTGTGGACAGTGTCTTTTTAAAGCAAAGCTAGAACTAAACTGAACTTCCTGTTGCAAAATGTTGCTGATCTGATGACTGACAGGCCGGTGTGCGGTCTTTAGCCTATACGGTCGCCGGTTACATATTTTCAGCTGATTTCATTCGCTACCGAAAAACACCAAGCCTAGCCGATGTCCCCGCCCCTGTGGCACGCTCGTAAACCTGAGGAGTGTTGCAAAACATAGCCAAACCATTCCGATTGGACCTGCTGCCCAATAGGCGGAATGTTTGGAACTTCGTAGAATGCTCTGCTTGTAGATCACGCCCTGTGATTGGTTGAGTTTTGGACAGTAGTATGGTGAGAGAGTGGGAGTGGGAGTTGTTCATGACCACAGTGTGGAGTGTTTTTACTTCCATTTTCATACTGTATCACTTCCTGCGGTGTTTGTGTTATAGCAGTATTGATGTATTTTGTGTTTAAGGAGTTTTTTTTAAGATGAAGACTTCTTATTCATTGATTCTGGATGTGATGTCAGAAGGAACGTGGGTTCGATTGAAAGCCTGACTGAAAGACAATGCCGTCTGTTTTTTGGCTTTCCACAATTGACTGACTTAAATTGCTTAAATCCTTCCAGGTTGTGTGCCCTCTCATTCCCCACTTCACATCTGATAGCCATTTTGTTTATGCATATTTTTATTCATTTTAAAAGCTTTTACTTGATGTTTTTGCCAGCTATTTTTCTAAATTAACCCAAAATGAGCACTGAAGAAAAAGAAAAAAAAGAAATAAGACAGAGTTCCTTGCCAATGCAAATCCGACACTCCGTTTGGGATTTTAAAAAAATATAATTTGATCATGTAATTTAGCTCTTGGGCTCGCGAGGAAAAAAAAAAGTATTCCGTCTGAATGTTAAGCATAAGGAAGGAGGGAGGGTGGGAGGGGGGAGGGAGAGAGGGAGGGTGGGAGGGGGGGAGGGAGGGAGGGAGAGAGGGATGGAGGGTGGGAGGGGTGGGTTTTCTGTTTATCTGAAACCGCTCCGCTTCTCTCTGTGCTGTTGCCTGTGTGCGCCTGAGCCAGACCGAGAGGCCATTTTTTCAGGGGAAAGAAAAAGTTTTCAGGGAAAGAGAGAAAGCCCTCGGGGATGGGGGAGGGGGCACAAAAAAATAATTACAGCGCGAACGCGGCGACGGCCCCACGCCGGGCTCGGACCGGTCGGCTCCCAGATTAATTTATAGGAGCGGCGGTAATTACCGCTACCCGCGCACGGTCGCTCAGCGGCGTCCCCGCGTGGTCTCCCCCGACCTTATTTACCTCCGACCGCAACGCGCCCGCGGCAACCGGGGCTGTTTTATTTCGATCCCGCCCCTCGTGAAGGTGAGCTCGCCTCTCTCTCTCTCTCTCCCTCCGGGACGCGCGGGGCGCTCTGAAATAAGTTGCGCGGCGTCGAAAAGACACGACGGCTCGTCAGGTCCCGGACGCCGAGGCCTTCGACTGTTTCCGAATAAATTTAGATGAGCGAAGCGATAAAGATGGCGATGGATTAGATAAAGATGCGATACTATATATAGAATTAGCTCGTTTTTAGCAACTGAGTGAGTTCACATCGCTTTGTGTTAAATTTTCTCGCTGGAATTTACACAACACACGTGCGCCTCTCTACGTGTATGCTTCCTTCTAGTTCGTACGTCCTACATGCTAATGTCACGTGAGGGAAATAAGAACACGGAAAACTCGTAGTAGTTTCGCCTCGGCCTGCGTTCCAGCGACAGCATCCGTCAAACGGTGGCCACGGCATCTCACCTGAGAGTCTGCTTGTGTTCTGACCAGTGTGGTCCGAGGGTCAAAGGTCGAGGGGGCGGAGAGATGCTTTGGTTTGCCCGAGGGCTGCTGGGATACGGCAGCGGAGGCTCTCGGCTCATTGGTGCTCCGGAGATTAGAGGCTGCTGTTCTTCAGTCTTTCACATGGTCCTTGAACACCTGCTGACTCCACACTTTTCTCTCTCTGAGAGAGTACGCGAGAAAGAGACAGAGACAGACACGCGCGCAGGTGTACACGCACATGTTTGTGCAGATGCTACAAAAAAATAATGAAATGATTCAAAGGAAGTAGCAGAAATTATAGGATGTTGCATATGTCTATCGGTCTGCCTGTCTGTCTGTGTGTCCATCTATCTATGGTCACCACACATACACACACACCACACACATACACACACACACGCCACACACACGCGCACACACACGCACACACAGACACACAAACACACACGATATGATATATGACATGCAGGGCTGTATGTAGCTGTGTTAGCAGCGCAGAGCACCTCTGGGAGGGCTGGGGTCAGCGCAGGGGTCAGCGCAGGGAGGGGCGGGGTCAGCGCAGGGCCCTCTCCCTGTGTCAGCAGCCTGTGACCCCGGCGCAGGTGCGGCTTTCAGGCGAAACCCCGCCCCCCCCATCGCCCTCGCACATCAAAGCCCGGCGCCCCTTTGAAGCCCCGCGAAGCCTGGTGTTCCTCCGCTATTATGTGGGAGTGACGGCTCCAGATCGAAAGCTAGACTAAGATTTGTTTTTCCGCTCTCGAGAACGTCAGAAAATGATTTTGGAGACTTTTCTGGGGTAGTGCTCGCACGTTTACACACACAAACACACACACAGACGCACATGCGCACATACACACACGCACGCATGGACACAGACACAGACACACACACACACACACATGCACATACATAAGCAATACCATGCACATACACACGGTCATATATACAGGCATTCACACGAATGGCAGAAACACTAGCACACATACACACACACACACACGCACATACACACACATGAGCGTGGACACGCACCCATGCACACGCTCACACACACGCGCACACACACAGCCATTACTAGTTGCTCTCACGCTCTTAGTGATATCTGTACCCTGTGAAGCGTAGGGACTCCTGCCCAAACGGAGGGGTAATCACCCTTGGGCTAAAGGCAGAAGTAAAGCGAAACACGGGGCCGTTTCCCTGGATCAACAGCGTGAGGCCTAATGAGGCGGTCTTCCAGAGCGTCGAAGAACCGCTCGGACACGGCGCACCGCACGCGTCGAGAGGACCGGACCGGTCCTTCTGCTTCATTAGGGAAACCGGCGTCCATTTTCCCCCTAAGCAAGCACGTTAGCGCCTTGATTCGGTTAGCCTCGACACTTAATCTGCTCGCCCCGAACTAACGCGGTGTCGATTAAGCGAACGGGCGGGTACATCATTAGACCCCCCCCCCCCGAACTGCGAACGATAACACGCGTAGCGCCAGCTCAGCTTTTTTTTTTCCCCCACCCCTGACGGGCGGCAGACGGCGGACGGGCGAGCTAAGTGTATTGATTTACCGAAACGAACGATCTGGGGCGAGCCGCTAACGTGCTAACGTCCGCGTGCGCTTGTCAGCGGGGGCGGCGGCGAGGTCGGCTGATGGGAGAGGGCCGCTAAGCACCCATGAAAGTCAGATGATTTTTCCTGGTTGTCAGGGGGATGGGGGGGGGGGGGGATGGGGGGGTGGGGCGGTGCGGGGGGGTGGTTGGGGGCTGTGGGGGATGTCGGGGGAGAGAGAGTAAAGCTATACAGCTCGGCCCGAGCGAAATTCGAACAGCCTTGTCTTGTTTAGTGAATCCCGGCCTGTTCCCCGCCCTCGTCTTCCCTGTCGGGCTTCCACAGTAATGTGGTCTGCCAGCTCCACACGCCACAGGCGCCGTTGTCTAGAGGCATTAGCTAGCGGTTCCTTACCCAGCTCTCCTTCCTGTCTGCCTCCTGAACGGCCAGATCGCCAGGAAGCCGCGTCTTTGAGCAAAAACCGCCAGGCCGGCTCGCCGTGTCACCGTCCCTTCTGTGAGACGAGACTGTACATTTACGCTTCCTGTGCACGTATTTCATTGGCCATTTCTCTCTCTCTCTCTCTCTCTCTCTCTCTTTTATCTTTCTCTCTGCCTGTGGTGGTTGTTTGGGTTTCTTTTTTTGTTGTTTGTAATGTTTGTTTTTTTGAAGTTCTGTAATTTCTGTGATCAATGTCCCGATAAAAGGGATTTTAAAAATTGAATTTCACTCTCACTCTTTCCCTCTCTCTCTTTCTCTTTCACTCATAGGTACACATGAAATAAAATAAATTATATTATTCCACAAGCTAGCATACTGTATATTAAAAACCACATTTCTACTGTGCATTGTGCATTTGTACATGTGTATACATAATGTGAATCTATGAATCATCCTCTCACCGTTTCTGAATGGCCAATTATTTTCACATTGTAAAGGTGCCCTGAAACATTGGCCTTTCATTTTATAACAAAAAAAATGGCCTTTAATATTTCCGGGAGTAAACGCTAAACGGGACATTACTGCGCCGTGTTGGAGGTAAAATTCCGAGCGCCCAAACAGCCGAGAGGTTCGAATTCTACAACGAAATGCAACTCGGGGGAAATGCAAAAATAACGAACGCTACCGAGGCGGATTTGTCGAAAATCTGCTTATTTAATGTGGCGTGAAATGCCTCTTTCATTAAACAAAAAAAAAAAAAAGAAGAATAAATAAATAAGTTCTGCCGCGCGTGTGCCAACGAATGCGAACCCATCCCTCGCCGCGGTATAAAATAACTGCTCCTTGAAGGCTCTTGTCGAAATGAAGTTGTTGCGCCAAGAAAAAAAAAAAAAACAACAACAAAAAAAAAAAGGGTTTTCCTGGGAGGTGTAAGGAGAGAAGAGAAATGCGAATGCTGTTTGGAGCTGACGCCTCAGGAAAGCCACAAAGGGGACTGGTGAATAAACAGGAGTTAACTTAATGCTCTGAGGGGGATTGCATGTTCTTAAGTCCCAAATCAAAGCCAGACTGTGCTCCTGTTCTCTGGACCGTGACTGCGCATTGGAAGCTGATTTCATTGTGAATGTTCTGACCCTGTAATTCATAGAATGTTTTCTTTTCTTTTTCTGTTTTCCAGGTAAGAGATGCACCTGTTGCTTGTCCTTCCTTTGTGAGTATGCTTTCAGTCAATATCTCTTTCTTCTAGTCCAGTGGTATACTTCATGTGAGGTATGGTGGTTTAGCAAAAAGTAATCAAGGTTGTGCAAGCCTACGCTTTGTTATTCTGCATGGAATATGTTTATATTGGTCTCAAGTCTTGAGCATCAGGTGTAAGTCTCATCATTGAGATTTACACCTCATCTTGTACGCACACGCCTAGATTTGAAAATCACACATTTCAACCAGAGTGACACTGCTGGATTTGAAGTAGAGCCTTAAAGCAAAAGTTGTGGTGTTTGTTAAGATGACAAAGATTCAGGTTGGGGATGACTTTGGAATGGGTGTTTTTGTCAAAATTTATTCTGCCTTTAGTACTTTGAGACCAATGAATGTAAGCCAGTGTTTTAAATTTTCAACTTTTAAAAAAATGTGCATTTGGCCACTACAGTCAGCTTAATACTTGGAGTGTTGTGTACTTGTTAGGGTAGTTGCAAAGCTTAGCTCAAATTTGATAATGAATCACATCATGGTTGGACTGGAAGCAAATTCAAATTCAGGTTATCCCCTGCTTGATTCAAATGGTAGTGCAGTTTGGTCTATTTGGGGCTAATTGTGAAACCTCTTAACAATGACACAATCACTTCAAAATGTAAATGCATTTGAACCACTACAGAGGGGTGGTATTGGAGAGCTTGTGCATTTGTGAAGTTGGCCTATTATGAAGGCAAATGCTCAGAGCATTGAGGACAGTGTGCCGGCTTTGGAAAGAACTTGCATCCTTAACTTTGACTTGCCAAATGCAAATATTATTTTCTTTTCCTCGCCAAACTGTGGAAATGAAGTTGGAGTGAAAAGGTTGATTGAATCCAGACTAATGGTTTCTTCAGACTTGGTACTCTTCTGGTATGATTACTCTTCTGGTATGCAAAGCCAACATAATTCAGGCACACATGCAGTGCCAAGGGTTAGAACTCAATGAACAAATTTTCCTTATCTGTATTTTAAGCGAGCCTGAAGTTTGCTTAAAAGTATCCCAGGATTACAATATTTTCAAGTGCATTTGGGGTGAAAAGTTGAACTTAAAGCTGGGGCTGTTATCATTATTGCTGGCGATTATGCACATAATCCAGCGAAAGATAACCATATTTTCCTCCTCAAAGTGACAGCATCATTGGTTTATTTAGCTCTACGTCACGTGGGTGTTCCATTGTGCTGATTGGATGCAAGTTCAGAACTGGGGTTGTGCACTTAGCTATATTACTGTCACTGTGCTAGTAGGTCTCTCTCTCTCTCTCACCCCCTCTCTCTTCCTCTCTCCCTCTCTCTCTCTCTCACCCCCTCTCTCTTCCTCTCTCTCTCTCTCTCTCTCTCTCACCCCCTGTCTCTTCCTCTCGCCCCCCCCCCCCTCTCTCTCTCTCTCATCCAGTGGCAGGCCAGTAAGCAAGTGTTACATGACTGTGTCTGGGCATGTGTGAGAGAGAGAGAGAGAGAGAGAGGTAGAGAGAGAGAGAGGGCAGTGGAGTGTGGCTGCTCTCACCCCTGTCACGTTGATGGAGTGAGCACGCAGAGAGAGATAATGGGAACCTCATATTCGGCAGGGAGGGAGGGGGGGGGGGTAAAGAGTGCGCTCCCGCACATTCATCAGCATTGATTACCGCGCGCTCCGCGGCCCGGAGACGCCGCGCGAGGAGCCTGCTGACTCCACAGCTCGCCACCGCCGCCGTGACGCTGCCTGAGCCGGGCGAGAAAGGGCCCCGGCCTTTCAACATATGAGGGAAACACGGTGTGAATCGAAATAGCTTTGTTCAGTTGTTTATCAGTGTGATGATTGGTGGTAACTCCTCTTGTTTTTTTCTGCAAGCACTGCACTGGTTTGCATGTTATGCGCACCCAATAACACACAATCAAATTCATTCAGTTAACAATTTTCCTTATTTTTGACTCGCGGTTAAAGACTTGTTTTTCTTGTCTCTGCAAATACAGTTCAGCAGTGTGAAAATGCAGATGCCCAAATGCGCTTCAAGCCAGATAAATGCAGGAGGAATAAATAGGTGCTCAACAGCAAGGACAGTCAGTCGATATAGAAAAAGGTTCTAGAGTTTTCTACAGTTCAACAGTCTTCAATATTATCCCGCTACAGAGCAAGCGCTTGCATGTGGCTTTCTGAGTCAAAGCTAAAGACGAATGTTGATTGAATCCAGGCCTTTTTCCACGCGAGCAGAAGTTTGCTGAACAGGCTGGTCGTGACATGTTATATCTACAGATGTTCTTCTGGCTTCAGAGAGTGATGTGGTCAACCTCGAGAGTAATTTTCAGTCCGCAGGCATATGACACTGATACAGCCCAGATGCTGTAAGAAGTATTACTTGGGTTTTTTTTTTACGTTGCTATTTTGGTTCAGCGAATGAATGTTTTTTTTTATCTGCTTCTTTGCAGAAACATTGTGAGGCGTCTTAGTCAATGCTGGTGCGTCGGCAGAGATGATCAGAGTCCTGGAGAGCCGCAGGACTCTGGGACCGTACAACTGAAGGCTGCGGTCAGCCCCGCCAGATTTTGCGAGAAAAATAAGCGGCGCTGTCGTCAGAAACAAAGCCAGAACAAGCGGAAGAGCAGTTGAGAACCGGGGGGGGGGGGGTCACAAGCGCTATTGGCAGATTTGGACGGAGCTCTTTGGCTCAGGGAGGGCGGGGGGAACCCAGGCTTGTTTTGAAAACACGACGACTAGCGGCATATCGCTTAGTTTTATCCCAAACAACAAAAATATTACAAGTACTACATCGAGCCCAAAAAGTGCAACCCACGACTCTTTAAATTTAACAGCGGGTTTTAAAAATGAGGAGCCCAAAGTCGCTTATAATAAGCGGACTTGGCTACATTGGCTGCAGTCTTTTCAGGTGCGGGAATGCACCGTTATAGAGATGAAATGAGCAGAGAACCTTCAGAGCGAGGCGAGGCAAAACTACTCCGGTCTTTCACACACAAAAAGTGCCTGGCTTTCACGTCTGCGAGTGCTAACGAAGTCGTAGCGACGGAGTGAAATTCGGCGATGGCTTCTGGGGTGGGCAAAGCCGGGCGCGGTCTGGAGAGCTCTGCCACGTCTCCTCCTCACCCTTCGGGGGCACGCCCGTTAAAAACAGAGATGATGGGCAGCGACAGGCCGCTCCCCTAAAGCGGACTGAGGGATACACACACACCCTGGACACACAACCTGCTTTGTGAGGACATTTTGAGAGTGTTTGGATACGTGTCCCATTTTGGGTTAGGGTCAGATGTATGGTTAGGATTAGGATTAGGGGGTTAGGGTTAGGCTACAGGTTTAGGAATTGGGGGTTAGGTTTCGGTTGGGAAGGACTCTTTCTGTCCCAACGTGCCCCCCTGTGGGCGTTTGTTCTGGCTTTCTGTCTGTCTTTTTTTAAAAGAATTATGTTAGTGTTAGGGGTTAGAGGTTAGAGGTTAGAGGTCAGGCATGGCATCAGAGATAAGATTTAGGAAGAGATGGGGCTACGATTAGAATTAGATTAGGGTCACGGTAATGCGTTTAGGCACATGGCCAAGTGATAATTTAGAGACATTTATTTGGTTTGGCTGACACAGTGTATGACCTGAATTGTGTTGGGGGGCGGGGGGTGGGTTAACTGGTGACATCGCCGCGTTTCCTCTTGCGCATTTAGAATGAGAGCAGTGAGTGAGTGGCGGTTGATTATCGAGTGCTTGAATAATTACGGAGGCCAGGCTGTTCCTTTGCGATTGTTTTGCTGTTATGACTTGTTACGTTGGCAATTACACGAGCCGTTCTCCATCGCGAGTGTAATCTGGGATACCAATCACAATATATGTGCGGTGCCTATTAGCGCTCGTAGCTTCCCTCCGGTGACCCGTGCTGAGAAGACAAGCCGTCTGAATCATACGCTTCCTCTTCATCCTGTCGGTTTTTCCCTGTTCGCTGTGTGCAGTGCGAAAGGCCCGGGCTGGGATTCAAACCCAGGACCGGCTGTGAGGCAACAGCGGCGCTACCCAGTATGCAGCGTATGGGAATTAATAGGCAATTATTCATCAACAAACATATTAGAACTGTTTTAGCTGGCTTTCTCAGCCGTTCAGCCAGGACGGTGACCGTCTATTTTAATGCCGCAGACTGAAAATAACAGCCTGTGTTTCGGTACCCCTTCCAACGCTACACTCGATACTGTACCCTCAAACCCCGGCTGCTATTTAAAGCCCTGTATCCACTACCCTCCCTCCTGCTCTCGCTGTGGCAGTGACTTAACGCTGCAGGTTTCTGTATTGACTGCGTCTGTCGGTTGTGACAGTGATGTCTCTGCAGGGGCTCTGTTCGTCCCTGAATTGGTACGCGTGCGCTTCCGTAAGGCACTCTGGATAAGAGCGTCGGCTAAACTGGAGGAATTTCCCCTTATTCCCATTTAGCATACAGCGCTCGTTTCTTTGCATGGGTCAGAATTGTTTTAAGTGACGGGTTATGGTAGAAATGGTCCCGCCCGGCAGGAAATGGTTCAGCTCTACAGGAAATAAACCTTCCCTGCAGGAAATGGTCCAGTCCTTGCAGGAAGTGATCCAGTCCTGCAGGAAGTGGTCTCATCCTGCAGGAAATGGTCCAGGCCAACAGGAAATGAACCTTCCCTGCAGAAAGTGGTCCAGTCCTACAGGAAGTGGTCCTGTTGTGCAGGAAATGGTCCAGTCCTACAGGAAATGGTCCAGTCCTGCAGGAAGTGATCCAGTCCTACAGGAAATGAACCTTCCCTGCAGGAAGTGATCCAGTCCTACAGGAAATGGTCCCACCCTGCAGGAAATGGTCCAGTCCTGCAGGAAGTGGTCCAGTCCTACAGGAAATGGCCACGCCCTGCAGGGAAATATTTCTTCCCTGCAGTGCAGTGCCCGGTGTCAGATCCGGTGTAAGAGTCAGGTTCACAAAATGGGAAGTGTCAGAATGAGTAGTTTCCTGCTATTACTCTTAAAAGCACGTTTTTTTTTCTCCCCCCACTTGGCTCCTGTGGGTCAGGTGTTCTGAAAAATAAGCCCTCTTTTGGGATGCGTGGGTTTATTTTGAGCCAGAAGCTGTCAGCGGTGCGAAAAGGGAGTAGTGTTTGTTTTTTTTTTTCCCCTCTTTAGGGGGATATTGGCCCTACGCAGGTTTTTTGCGGTGGCTCGGCGTCGGTCCGGCGCCGGCTTGCCGCTTGCTCGGTGGCGGCTCGTTACCGGCCCGCTGCTCGCCCCATTTCGCCGGGAGGTCGTTGCGTTAAATCCCCCCTGGACTTGACCTGATCTCCCGGGGGCAACAACGGGGACGCCGTCCAGTCAAGCGAGGAAGGGGGATGATGGGGACGAGGCAGACCCCCCCCCCCCCGAACGGGAGGGAAAATGAAAGCACTGACCCCTGTGCCATCATTAGGCCCGGGGGCTGCTGATGGGTGGAGCTGTGATGGATGAGAGGACAGAGGGGGCGACAAGACCCCCCCCCCCAACCTCACCCCAAACCCCACCCCCCTCCAGGGACAGACTCTAATGGAGGTGACTTTACTGTCCAAAAGGAGCACACAGGCCATTACAAAAATGATATGAAATATTATCAAGACTGGATGATATCGTGGCATTATATATGTGAGATGTATTACTAAATTAAATGTATTATGAAATATATTACAAAACCAGCATATGTTCTATGAGCAACAGTAACATAGGCCTTCCGTAATAATAACAGCACTCCCTGACCAGATGGGAGTTGATGTATTTTTATCCCCGAAATAGCCAGCCCCCCTCACTAACTTGGGACGTCACCAAGCTGTGTCATTAGCTGTGGGCTGCTTGCCTGACCTCAAAGCAAGATGGGGGCTGCTGTGGGTTCGACGGCGTCCCATCTGTGTGAAATTAGGCGCGGGATCGCGCGTCTGATTCAGCATCTGCGGACGGCGGAAGGTTTTTTTCTTTTTTTTTTAAAGCGGTTTTGAGTTACGAATAAATAAAAAAATTAAAAAACCGGGGATAATTGGGTCTGTGGGTTTGGAGTGCGTGCCCAAATAAGCACGCCGCGTCCCCCTCGCCTGACTCGAAGCCAAACAGCATTCAAAGCCTGCGTCTCCGCCCTTCAGAGGGACAGTAACGGCGTGTTTGATGTACAGTAGAGCAGATTTGCTGATTTATTAAGCCGCGGCTTTCTTTCATGGGAATTTTTTTTTATTTGTAAAATTCCCCCCCCCCCGCCCCCCAGCTCATTGGTGCTGCTTGTCAAGTATCCCTTAAGACTCTGGATGTCAGATATTTACAGAAAATGTTTTGATGCGCGATGCAAGGAAATTGTACGGATTAGATCAACGGCTGTCCGTCCGGATAGATTTGTTCAAGGCTTATTAAATTGTGACGACCAGCGACTGTCCACAGTGGGCAGAGGTGGAAAGTCCAAGGGGTCAGAAAGCAAAAGTCCTGCCGTGTGTTTCTTCCACCCAAATCCAGCCAGCTGATTTCACTCAATAGATCTACTTCCTGTCTGAACGGTTGTGCTAATTAGCAAATCCAGGTTGATTGGTACAAAAATACTGGGGAGGACTTCTACTTCCTGAACCTGGATTTTACCACCAGTGGTAGTGAGCGCTGAACAAGCTTTTCCCATGAGGCCGTGCGTGACACGACCACCACGATGCTCTTTGTTCATGTGTCACATCAATCACATTTACTGCCTTTGGCATAGTGGCGGTTTCCATTATTAGCAGGTTCTGCTCGGCGATGACAGAGATATCAGAGCCGAAATGGGCGAGCTGAATTATTCCTCTTTTTTAAGCGATCTGCCTTTTTTCACTCTACGGTAAACGAAGGGTCCGTAATTACGCGAGCGAAGTCATGCCTTCCCTCTTTTTTTCCCCCTCCTCCAATCACAGCTACTTTCTTTATAAGGGCTTTGTACCCAGAATGCCCCAGGGATAGGAACATCAGCGGCTCTGGCTGCAGGCACGGCGATCAGCGCGTAACTACACGGGTCACCGACAATCACGGCGACGGCGGCCCGGATCTGGTACAACGAAATTAGCGGCGGCTAATTGCTACTGAGAGCGCGGCTGTGGGGAAGGCGAGGACTCTCTCCCGTTCCGTCCACTCTGATTGGCTCCCGGGTGGGAGGGTGATGGGGGAGGGCGTGCTCGTGCGGTGCTGGCATTCAGTTTACAGAAGCGCGCTTTGAAGATGTCTGTCTTTACAACGTAAGGATTTTAAGAAAAAGTAGCACACACACACACTTGGGTACACATATGCCTACACACAGCTATATGTTCGCAAGCACTCAGGCACACTCACACACACACACACACACACACACACACGCCACTTTCTCTCAGGCATGACTTTTTGCCTCCTCGTCCTCTTTGATAAATAAGAAGAATGCCATGTCTGCACAGGGCTCCGGGCAGTGGCCTCTCTCTCCTCCAATCAGAGCAGGCCAGCTCCATCTCCCCCACTGACTCACCCAGTCCACTGCTGTCGCTTGTGAATCGCTGCCCCCTCACAACATGGAGCATTAGTGCTGACCTTTCCAGCCACCCCCCCCCCCACCCCCCGGCCCACCCCCCCCCCGCCCTCCCCCTGGCAAGCAGGGGCCAGTCAGTCACATCCTCAGTTTACACAGAGCTGTTTATGTTGCGTTTAATAATGGACCGAGCCAGGGCAAATATAATCATGTTTAAACTGATAAGCATTCAGCCCCCGGTCTGTGGGAAGCGCAGAGGGATACTCGAGCGCAGAGAGCTTCCGGCTGCTGACAGCCCCGCGAGCTGATTGGCCGGGAGCTGGAGAGGACTTTAGAGTCATCATCTGTCACCTTGCGCTGTTTGCTGTCACAGGGTCTCTGAGTCAGCCATGAAGGAGGCACACGGTGAGCCATTTACACACACACACACACACACACACACACACACATATGCATACACGTTCACACACACAACACACACACACTCACATACGCACGCATGCACGCACAAGCATACAGAGAGAGAGAGAGAGAGATTGTGTGTGAGTGAGAGTGTGAGAGAAAGACAGATTATGTGTGTGAGAGAGAGATTGTGTGTGAGTGAGGAAGAGAGAGAGAGACAGAGATTATGCTGAGAGAGAGAGAGAGAGAGAGAGAGAAAGACAGAGATTATGCTGAGAGAGAGAGAGAGTCAGAGAGGCCTGCAGTTATTTCCACCCTGCTGTTGCTGCTTACCTCGAGGGCTGTTGTGAGTTTATGAGTCAGGCGATGGCCTGCCCTCCTCTCTGCGCTCTGAATAAATGTCTTCCCTCTCTCCTCTCCCCTCATCCGCAGCCCCAGTGCAGCCCTCTGCCAGGTGTCATGTACAGTAATAAAATGCATCAGACAAAGGGCCCCCCCACACCGCGCCCCCCCCCTACCTCACCCCCGCCTCCTCTGGCACTGTGAGGTTACTGGTGTACAAACAGCACCGCATGCTTTACCAGAGCGCGCCACACAGCAGCACCAATAATCATGATGATGATGACGACAATAGTACTAATAATAATAACGATGATGAGGTGATAATAATAATAATAATAATAATGTTGATGAGGATGGTTATAATGTGTATTTGTGTAGCCCGTTATCATACAAAAGACAGCCTAGAGCGCTTCAGAAAAATATATAAAAGAAAAGTACAAATTGTACGGAATTTAATAGTAATGATAATCACAAATCAAATGTGTCAGTCGAATAAAAGAAGGTAAACACAGGATCCATGCGGGCTCCACAAAAGCATATTGCATTCATTAAGCTCGTTATTTCACTGAAACACATTTTAATAGAATTGCTTTTACAGTCACAACTTTGTACTTTTATGAGTTTCTTGTTTTATTACTTATCGCATTTGTCTTCAGCTGGTTTTATAATGTTATTACACCGTTTTTTTATGCTCTGTTATTATTATCTGGTTATTATTTTAATCTCTTGTATGTGTTTTTATTATTACGCGTTCTGCTGTACTGCTAAACAAATCAATAATAATAATAATGATAAATCATTTCTTACAAGAAATTGCAGTGGATGATGCATTTTGTTTGCTATTTTACAAAATGCCTCTGTAGCGTAGCGCGCAATGTTCGGCATAACATGCGATATTATTTTGTGTAGCACGCGATATTCTTTTGTGTAGCATGTGATATTTTTTTGCATAGCTTGCGATATACTTTTGAACAGTGTGCGATATTCCTTTGCATAGCTTGCGATATTCTTCAGCTTTCCATTGCGTAGAATACACTGCAAGAGCCCGGAGCCCCATACGCGAACGAGCCGCGTGAATCTGACCAATCCGCACGCCCGCCCGCTCAATCTGCCCAATCCGCACGCCCGCCCGCTCAATCTGCCCAATCCGCACGCCGCACGGCCAATCTGCCCAATCCGCACGCCGCACGGCCAATCTGCCCAATCCGCACGCCGCACGGCCAATCTGACCAATCCGCACGCCCGCCCGCTCAATCTGCCCAATCCGCACGCCGCACGGCCAATCTGACCAATCCGCACGCCCGCCCGCTCAATCTGCCCAATCCGCACGCCGCACGGCCAATCTGACCAATCCGCACGCCCGCCCGCTCAATCTGCCCAATCCGCACGCCGCACGGCCAATCTGACCAATCCGCACGCCCGCCCGCTCAATCTGCCCAATCCGCACGCCGCACGGCCAATCTGACCAATCCGCACGCCGCACGGCCAATCTGACCAATCCGCACGCCGCACGGCCAATCTGACCAATCCGCACGCCGCCCGCTCAATCTGCCCAATCCGCACGCCGCACGGCCAATCTGACCAATCCGCACGCCCGCCCGCTCAATCTGCCCAATCCGCACGCCGCACGGCCAATCTGACCAATCCGCACGCCCGCCCGCTCAATCTGACCAATCCGCACGCCCGCCCGCTCAATCTGCCCAATCCGCACGCCGCACGGCCAATCTGACCAATCCGCACGCCGCACGGCCAATCTGACCAATCCGCACGCCCGCCCGCTCAATCTGCCCAATCCGCACGCCGCACGGCCAATCTGACCAATCCGCACGCCGCCCGCTCAATCTGCCCAATCCGCACGCCGCACGGCCAATCTGACCAATCCGCACGCCGCACGGCCAATCTGACCAATCCGCACGCCGCACGGCCAATCTGACCAATCCGCACGCCGCACGGCCAATCTGACCAATCCGCACGCCCGCCCGCTCAATCTGCCCAATCCGCACGCCCGCCCGCTCAATCTGCCCAATCCGCACGCCCGCCCGCTCAATCTGCCCAATCCGCACGCCGCACGGCCAATCTGACCAATCCGCACGCCCGCCCGCTCAATCTGCCCAATCCGCACGCCCGCCCGCTCAATCTGCCCAATCCGCACGCCCGCCCGCTCAATCTGACCAATCCGCACGCCCGCCCGCTCAATCTGCCCAATCCGCACGCCGCACGGCCAATCTGACCAATCCGCACGCCCGCCCGCTCAATCTGCCCAATCCGCACGCCGCACGGCCAATCTGACCAATCCGCACGCCCGCCCGCTCAATCTGACCAATCCGCACGCCCGCCCGCTCAATCTGACCAATCCGCACGCCCGCCCGCTCAATCTGCCCAATCCGCACGCCGCACGGCCAATCTGACCAATCCGCACGCCGCACGGCCAATCTGACCAATCCGCACGCCCGCCCGCTCAATCTGCCCAATCCGCACGCCGCACGGCCAATCTGACCAATCCGCACGCCGCACGGCCAATCTGACCAATCCGCACGCCCGCCCGCTCAATCTGACCAATCCGCACGCCGCACGGCCAATCTGACCAATCCGCACGCCCGCCCGCTCAATCTGACCAATCCGCACGCCCGCCCGCTCAATCTGACCAATCCGCACGCCGCACGGCCAATCTGACCAATCCGCACGCCGCACGGCCAATCTGACCAATCCGCACGCCCGCCCGCTCAATCTGCCCAATCCGCACGCCCGCCCGCTCAATCTGACCAATCCGCACGCCGCACGGCCAATCTGACCAATCCGCACGCCCGCCCGCTCAATCTGACCAATCCGCACGCCGCACGGCCAATCTGACCAATCCGCACGCCCGCCCGCTCAATCTGACCAATCCGCACGCCCCACGGCCAATCTGACCAATCCGCACGCCCGCCCGCTCAATCTGACCAATCCGCACGCCGCACGGCCAATCTGACCAATCCGCACGCCCGCCCGCTCAATCTGACCAATCCGCACGCCCGCCCGCTCAATCTGACCAATCCGCACGCCCGCCCGCTCAGTCTGACCAATCCGCACGCCGCACGGCCGCCCGCACACGCCCGTCGGGCTCGGGCTGAAGCGCGCTCGAGCGTAATTAGAGTAATCGCCCGGGACACGGAGGATGTAGGACGGCTCGGGCCTCTTTCTCCGCGCTGTCGCCAACGCTCTTATCGCTCTTCTGGAGACGAAGAGCGATGGGAAAGTGTGCCAGCTGAAGACGAGGGTAGGGGGCGGGGCGAGGGGGGCGGGGGGCGGGGGGCAGGGGGCAGGGGGAGGGGGGTGAAGGGGGAGACGTATTCCTGGATGGAATTACTGGGAGTGGTTAATTACACTGCTGCCCTGCGTTATTATAATGATAATATACGGTGAGTCCGTCCCGCAGGGACGGGGAGATCATTAATTGTATTTGTTTTCCGGCACATCGGTTAAGTTGTCCGCGGGAGGGGCCTCCCAGGTTTCAGATTTATGCGCCGAATCGGCCATTTTTCTGCCTCCTGCAACGGTAACCCAGTTCACACACACACACACAGATACACACGCGTACGCACACTCACACACATGCACAGCACACACACACACACACGCGCGTACGCACACTCACACACATGCACAGCACACACACATGCGCACAGACACCCAGGACCCATGGACATGCACGCACATGCACACACACACACACACACACACACACACAGAGAAACTCTCACAGAAACATTGAACCTCAGAGGTCCTGCAGCACCTGACGCTAACAGATCCTGTTCTATAAAAAGAGCTCGCAGCCGGCTGGTGTGCAGTGCTGGTGCCCTCGCTATGAGAACGCACCCTGATGCCACTCTTAAAAGCACAGGCACATGGAAACACTGGCTAGTGGGGGGGGCTGTGGTTTATTACATAAAAAAAGACATTGCTGGGGGTTGGGATGTACGGCCAAGCATGACTCCTCCTCCTGTCAGTCCTGTAGGAAACTGCAGACCTCCCGGCAGCTGTTGGCCGTTCATCTCAGAGGGAGCTTGATGAAGAAAAGTGGAGCTGGTGGCTTCCTGGCTTCACCCGGCCTCAGCAGTGTTTAGTTTGGGTCCCTTTCTCGATTCATTTTTACAACGTCTTTCTCCTCTTTTCTTACGTTCCCTTTGTCGATCAGAACGTGTCCTGCGAGCCGAATGGGTTTCTCTGGGGTTGAACTGAACCCACAAACCCCCTCCACCCGCCCCGTACCCACCCCCCCCCCCCCCAAAAAAAAGAAAAGAAACAAAGCCCCTTTGGTGACACGCTGAAAGACGCCCCCCCCCCCCCCCCGCCGTGCTGTGCGGTTTCAGAAGCACGTTCTCTCTTAGAGGGTACGCTCGAGCGCTTCTGAGCGCGTGCGAGGGGCGGTCGTGTGGTCTTCAGAAGCCTGTCAGGAACTATCCAATCGCTGACAAAGCAAAACAGACGGGCTGTTTTCATTCTCTCTCTTTATGATTCTCCATCGCTTTCTCTTTCCCTTTCTCGTGCTTTCTCTCTCGCTCTATCGCTTTCTTTACCTCTCCGTCTCTTTCATTCTCATTTCATCTTATTATCTCTGTGACTGTTTGACCGTGTGACTCTATATGACTCTCTCTCTCTGATTTTCTGTGTGACTCTCTCTCTGATCTTCTGTGTGACTCTGTAATTCTGTGTGTGTGTCTCTCTCTCTCTCTCTCTCTCTCTCTGTCTCTCTCTCTTTCTGTCACAGCCCCATCTCCCTCCCCCTGCGGGACGCACACAGACAGATTTGGCGGAGTTGGCGACCGCGTGGGTCGCGGGCTCAGCCCCCCCCCCCCCCCCCCCCCCCGGCCGTCTCCCCGCTCCCCGAGTAAACAGAGCGGCCCGCCTCGGGGTCGCCGATGCGCGAGCCGATCGTTACTCCCCGTCCGTTTCCCCGCTGATCTGCGCGCGGCCACGAAGATTAATCACCGCGGAAACCCCACGCGCGGCGTGCCGTCGGTTCGGAGCGCGACGGTCGAGCGCCGAGAGTTGAAACGGCGGCCAAAACGCCTCAGCTCATCTCTCGCTAAAAATAGCGGCTCCTCGAAGTTCGATCGAGCCGAGTCCGAGCTCTCCTGCCCTGGAGAGTCCCCCCCGGCAGCCCGACCCTCCAGCTGCTGTCCGGCACCGCGCCCGTGGCTACCGTCCGGCTGGTTTCTGTTTTTTTTTTTTTTTTTACACCGATTTCTTCCGCCCATCTCGGCTCGGCGCTCCCAATGAGCACTGACACGATTTGGCCCGTTTCCCCCGGTAACCGGTTGTAACCGGAGAATGACGCGTGCGCGGCGACTCGAACGGACACCCGGGCCCCTCTCAGTTTCGCCCGAGGGCCGCTGGACTCCAGACTTTACTCCCATTTCCTTCTGGCGCGCGGGAGACGTGGAGATGCGCCTTTTTACGGCTAGATGGAGCTCTCCCTGCCGCCGGTCTCTCACCTCTCCCTTTAACCCTTTGAAGAGTTTTTTTGGAATGTTCTAGAACTCCATTCAACGTTTTAGAACTCAATTGTTTTCAGTTACCAGTAGTGATTGTGACATCAGCATCATGTTCAGTTATGAACATTCTAATCGCATGTTTGGATCTTTGAGGGTTAAGCCCAGAAAGTGGTACTTTAGACACAGAACACAGACCTGCAGTCCTAGTGCACATACCTGTATATGCATTTAGCTAAGTTTTAATATAAAGACCTGCATGTGTGTATGGCCGTGGTTAGAACAGAGACTTTTTCGTCAGAGTTACTGTACACAAACCGGGTCCGTGAGAACAGGAATAGGAAATAGAACCCATGAGTGTAATGTGTGATGTCATCTACGACATTCCCCTATGACAGGTTAAGTTTGAGTTTGGTTTCATGTACCGGTGTTTCATTACCAGGTAATGTTTTAGAACCTTTGAGGTCTAATGTGCAATGAGAAAATGGCAGGAAAAAAATATGAAATGAAAAGATAACAGTGATGTAGTCCAACAGTAATGTGGAGATATCATGTGTTCCCTAGCTCATCGATTGTTATGAAGTACCATGAAGCTCTTGAGAGTCTATTGTCTATTTTTGTCTTTGTATTTTGTGCATTTGAGTCGGTTCCACATAATACTTGATAAAACCTTTCAGACAATCCAACAAAGAGGTGAGGGAATTCTGCTTGGCAGTTCTGGGTCTGTGCATGCTCATGTATGTGTGTGTGCGTGCATGTGTCTGTTTGTTTGTGTGTGCATGTGTGTGCGTTTTTGTCTGGTTTTGCTCTTGTGAGTGTGCGTGTGCGTGTGTGTGTGTGTCCGTGTGTGTGCGTGCATGCGTGTGTGTGTGTGCGTGTGTGTGTGTGTGTGCGCGTGCGCGTGTATGTGCTTCTGTGTGCCGGGGGCTTGCCTCTAAGTGTGTGTTTGTGTCTGCGCAATAATGAGGGAAGGACTGGATTCCAGCCAACCAGCTTTGAAAATAAGCTCAAAATTAATAACCCTAATAAGATAAGGAGGATGGAGAAGGTTATTACTGCTAATCAGATGGATGAATTATTTCATTAAGGCTCCATTATTGGGCTAAATTGACCAACACTATCTAGCGGTATACGAGTGAGAGCTATAGGAGCAGGGCTAGGAGGAGAGGGGCTGGGGCTCCTGTCATGAAGACGCGCGTGTCTGTGACTCTGTTTGCGTCCCGTCAGTGTAACCGATCCCCCGAAATTAGCGGAGGCGAAGGTCGTGGAAACCGGCCAATCTGGAGTACACTCTCTGCCGAATGCGATGACAGGCGAGCAGGTGTGTTTGAGGAACTCTACCCTCCCGCGCTTTTTGGGCGGGGGTGTGGGGTGTTGATTGGGGTCTCTGGGGGGGGGGGGGATTAATAATGCTCAAACGGTTGGGGCAAGCAGAAACACAGAACACCGTCTCCTGGTCTCTAACCTCGTTTCCCAGAGGCCTGCGGGTACTGGGTACTCACAGTCCTGCCCACGTCCTTCACGCGGCTGATAGGACGATGGGATCGCTTTTCTGAGGCTGAGCCCAATGCGATTGGTCAGGCGGAATGCTTCCTTTTCTTTATGTTTTTGGAAAGCTTTTGTACAGTTTGTCGGAGAGACAGGGACAGGGACAGGGACAGAGACAGAAGGGGCAGAGACAGGAACAGGGACAGAGACAGGGACATTCTCAGATTCATTGTATATAGTTGTATGTTGTAACCACTGCTTTGGCAACACAAGTGCCTATATTTGTCATGCCAATAAAGCACTTTGAAATTGAAAATTGAAATTGACAGGAGGGACAGGGACAGAGACGGGCAGACTGAGACACAGACAGGGACTGAGACAGATTGTGAATCTGAACAAAGCTGCCTGTGGTCATTTTATTTTTCAGTGATTATAATAATGAGTTTGGGCGACTTGAAGCTGAAAGGCTGGAGCACTCTCTCCTTCAGGGCCATTCAAAAGAACAGAAGGGAAGAGAGGGAGGATAAACACTCAGAAGAGGGAAAGACGGATAACGGAGGGATCTGGTCTGACGACGGTCCCTGGCAGGGGCCGAGGGAGGAGATTCATGAGGGGCTGTCTGGACTGGAGCAGGCTCACAGACTTCTGGGAGGGGTTCGGGGTCCAAACCTCGTCCTTTCATTACCGCATCACAGGAACGAGAGGGGAACAGGGGGAACCATCCTCTGCCAGATGGACAGACAGACAGTGTCTCTGAGTGGTTGTCTGTGGGCAGGAGGGGATGGGGGGGAGGGTTGTTTTTGGGGTCCAGCCCTCTTATCGGCGACGGACACGGCGATGGGTTTGGTGGGGTACCTGCAGCTCCTGGAACAGAACACTCAAAGCCTGGCTGGCCCAATCCTTTCTTCTCCGGAATGTTCTCTGACATACGACAGGAAGAACAAAAATGCATCTGGGCTACTCGTTGGCCTCCTTCCTCCTCATTCTTTCGCTCTCTCTCTGTCTCTCTCTTTTTTTCCTCTGCATCCTACTCTTCTCCTCTCCGTTTGCTCGCTTTCTGCCTCATCCTTTTGGCTCTTTTTCTCTCTCTCTCTCTCCCTCCTTTTTAATGCACTCTCTCCTGTGTGCTCTCCTTGCTAGCTTTTTTCTCATCGTCATCTCTCTCTCTCTCTCTCTCTCTCTCTCTCTGTGCTATTTTATAAATGCACTCTAACAGGTGCTCATCCATCATACTCAGTTGAAAGGTGGATGCGAATGTGATGGAGCCTCATTCTCTACCTTATCACACACTTGACAGTGTGTCTGTCCTCTTCCTCCTCCATTTCTCCCTCCCTCCGTTCCACAAACACCCCCCAACCCGTCCCTTCTGTACCACTCTTTGCGTGTGTTTTCAATCATCTTCTCTACTGGAATCATCTGCTTTCCTGTACAGCCTAACTACATCTACCTTCCTCCTCTACGCCTTAACTACACCCCTCTGAACCTCATCTACACCCCTCTGAACCTCAACTACACTCCTCTGAACTTCAGCTAGACCCCCGTACCCCTTCATTCTCACCACAGACTCTTTAACTGCACCCATTTACACCCCATTTTACTCCTCTACACCTCAACTGTACCACTTTTCACGAAGGGTACACCCAAAGCCAGGTCACCCTGCCCCCCCCACCCACCACACCACCAATACCACTTCACAGCTCATAACACACCTCTCCCCCTCTCCCCCTATCCTCCTCTCCCCCTCTCCCCCTCTCCCCCTCTCCTCCTCTCCGCTGACATTGTTGTGACGGAGGTGAAGGTTCTTTGCGCCTCCGACTGTATTTTCGGCGCGGTGGAACAGATTGCCGCTCGTATGACCCCGACGCCCCCCCCCCCCCCCGTGGGAGCCCAATGTTCTTCCTCGTAAGGGAGGAGCATCCCCCCCCTCCCCTTACCCCCAGGCCCCACCTCATGTTAATCTCCGTCAAAATCTTCATCGCTCGGGCCGAGATTCCATGCACAGGTCCCATCGCCGGCTTCTGAGCGCTAGCTAACTTTAGGGGTCTTCGGTGTCAGCCATGTGTCATATTACAGGCCAGGAGCTTAATACCGCCATCCTGGGGGAGGGGGGGTGGGGTGGGGGTGGGGGTGCCGCCCGCGTTCTGTTCCCGCGCGTTCGCCGGTCCCTGACACCAGACCAGGATGCGAGTCGCCGACCTTGAAACGCGAGAAGGAAACCCCATCCCGGCTCAGTTTGTTTCCCACCCCACCCCCGCCCCACCCCCCCCCACCCCCACCCCCACCCCCACCCTTTCTTCTTTTCTCTTTGTGCTCGAGAATTCGCCAGATCCGAGAGAGAGAGAGAGAGAGAGGGAGAGAGGGAGAGAGGGAGAGAGGGAGGGAGGGAGAGAGAGAGAGAGAGAGAGAGAGAGAGAGAGAGAGAGAGAGAGAGAGGGAGAGAGAGAGAGAGAGAGAGAGAGAGAGAGAGGGAGGGAGGGAGAGAGAGAGAGAGAGAGAGAGAGAGGGAGAGAGAGGGAGAGAGAGGGGGAGGGCAGGCGAGGCGAGCGAATCGAAGGAGAAGTCATTAGCGGGATGACAACAGAGCGCTCTTCATCGCATGACGGACGCAATTAACCCCCGAGAACTCGAGAGCCCGCCACGCCTCTGGCCGCGGGGGCCTCCGGAAAGCTCCGTCAGATCTGAGGCGGAAAAGTCAGAGCGGCAGAAAGCCCCGCCCCCTCTCCCGGCTGAACGAATCAAAATCCCCCATCCGGCTACTTTGAAGACGTGTGGCCTGAGGGTGTAGCACTAAATTCTGGGTCATGTATATATTCAGTCTCTGTGAACCCCCCCCCCACCCACCCCTTAAAATTTTCGACCAAAGCTGACTTTTTAGTCCCGGCCCCTCGGCTTGCAGGCCCTGGGTAATCAATTCCACTACATGCCCCGCCCCCACCAACTCTGTCGCCCCCTAGGTGTGGCTCTTACGAATCGAAGGTTCTCGCAGAAGAATAATAACACACCTCCAGCACGCCCATCGATTCTGGGTTAATGTTGCCAATACATCCATGCCTTTGGACTGGTGGGGGTTGGGGGGGGGAGGGAGGGGAGGGGGGGGTGGGGATTACTCCAGTGACTGAGTGCCAGCTTCACGCGCGACGTGCAGCGAGCAGGCCCCTGAAAGCCGTAGCTTGGGCCGGACGGCCGCGGGTACGCTGAGGCGTCCTTCACAGACCGCCGAGCTCCCGGTCACTCCGGGTCTGGCACAGACTCCGAGAAGCTGCAGGGAGGAAGAACGAGGGAAAGGGAGGGAAAAGAAAGGATGGAGGGGGGGGATGGGGGGGAGAGCGGGTTTTTCTGTTTCTCGACCTCACGCTTCGCGCGTCTCGACGAATCCGGGGCCGGTGGTGATCAGAACAGCGC
>NC_049209.1:49490306-49547806 GCF_013347855.1 Anguilla anguilla
AGATGCTTGTATATTGAGCATTTTCATGTGTTTGCAGAGTGATTCAGGAAAGAGCTATCTCACTGTACAAGTAGCTCCTAGAATTGCAGTCTGCCTGGTACAAAGTTTCAGAACTGCGCATTTCTTGTGTATAATTATATTTTTGATACATCTTTAGTCCTAATGAAAAGGTAAACAAATCGTAAGTGAGTGGCGCTGTCTTTTTAGTTGATAAACCATACAGTCTTTTTGTTGACCACTTGATTATGGTAATGCCAGTAACAAAGACAATCTGCGAGTAGTGTTTCTAGTTCCAGTGTATGAATATGTGGCATTGCATGTTATTTATGAAGTGTAGTTATCAGCGTCAGGATGTTTGCTAGTCTGGTTTTCATCCCTCACTGCTATTAAGTTGTAAAAACAAAGAAAAGAGCTTTGCTCTCATTCCCACACAGGTTATTAGGAGCATCTTTCTCAAGGATTTCATTGGACTCTTAACTTTAGGATGCATTAAGGATAGGTGTATTCATTACCTTCAACCTCTCTAATATACCAGTTGCACTAGGCATAATAAATCATAAATGTGATGAATGAATGAAGGAATGAGTCAAAGACATACCCGCCCTTTTTCATTTCGCAGAAATTTCTCTTGGGCCATATCGACTGTGCGTTGACCTGATTCGTCATTGCAGGATTGCAGGTTGTTTTGCGTGAGTTAATATCGATGCGGCCGGATCCGTTTCGCATTGTTTTATTTCCCGGATTAGATATTCGTGCCAGATGTTCAGGCTGCGCTTTGTCCTCGTTGGCAGGAGGTGCTGGGTAGCGTGCTCTTACACTAGCGAACGGGAGGATGAGGAGGAGGAGGAGGAGGAGGAGGAGGAGGAGGAGGAGGAGGAGGAGGAGGAGGAGTGTGCGTTTGAGGGCTTTTAAACCTGCCAGGATTTTTTTTTTTTTTTTTTCCTGAAGGTGGGCATCTCGAGTGCTGTAATACGTGCGCTTGTGTGGAATATTTTAAGCGGAAGTGTAAAAAAAAAAAAAAAAAAGGTAAAAGAAGACGAGAAGCGGTGTGGAGCAGCAGTGTGGAGCAGCGGCGTGGAGCAGCGGTTTGAGCGTGTGGGCTTGAAACGCGTTCGCGTTCATGCTCAGGGGAAACCGCAAGCGGGGAAACAGCTGTGCGTGAACGCAAACGCGTTCTCTGGGTGCCTTTCGGTCGGTCTCTGTGGTCAAAACGTACACCACCGTAGTGGGCTAATGACTAGCGCTCCAGGAGCGTAGCCTGCAGATATCTACCTGCTATTTTCCCTTCATGTCTTCCTTCTTCCATCCTTCCTTTCTTGCTTCCTTCCATCCTTCCCTCCTCCCATTCCTTCGGCCCTTATTCTTTCCCACATTTGTTTGTAAACACTGGTTCGAATGATTTGTGCGGCGTGTCGAACAGGAACATTTATGAAGCTTTGGGCCACTTCATATTCAGCGTTACCTTGGAAATAAACGTCAATCTGTGTAGGCGTAGAGATGCCCCTCTCTCTCTTTATCTCTCTCTCGCTTTCTCTCTGTCTCTGTCTTTCTCTCTCTCTCTCTCTCTCTCTCTCTCTCTCTCTCTCTCTCTCTCTTTCTATCTGTAGACAAACCTGACTCGGACCAGAACAGGAAGCGTAAATTAAAATGTGCCCGGGCTGTCAGATTTGCGGCGTGCGATTATATTCTTTATTAAACGCGACGCGGCCGCTTCCTCGCAAAAAAAAAGTTACGGCCCCCCGGAAAAGTTTTCTTTTTCTGTTTTGACAGAAAAAATGAGGGTGTGAATTTATTGACGATCCCAGAGTGCTGTGAGCTCTGGAAAGCTGTGACAGGGTGCCTTCATTTATAATGGAGCTCCACGGTCCCTGCTGCTGCTGCTGCTGCTGCTGCTGCTGCTGCATGTGCTTGCCACCATTTTGTCAGGCTTGTCAGCGGAGGAGAGGCAGTATGTGTCAGGAACACGCATTGTCTGCCTGGAAGTGTTCGCCATCTCCCCGCGGTTCCTTGCGCTTTTTCCTAAAGTAGCGTATAATTGGAGGATAAAGAGCTCCTTAGCGAGGTAGGGGAGTGGATGAAAAGTGCTTTATTTTTTTTTTTTCGTCCCAAAGATGTCATCTCCGGAGAGGTATGAAACTGAGGTCTCTGGATTCTCTTAAGCATGATGGCAAGGCTTTAATTGCATGGCGGAGGCGGATACAGTGCTGATGTGTCACATAAAACAGCCTACCGCTCTCCGGCTCTGTCAGCATGCCTGGGGATTATGCAGGGCTTATCTTCATTGCGCTTGGTGATTTATGGTGTGTGGCCTTGGTGTGGCCGACAGCCTGTGAGCCTATACTGGAACAGCAAGAGCAACAGTAACAACAACAACAACAATACCACCACCACCAACACCGACACCAACACCAATACCGACAACAACAACAACAACAGCACCAACAACAACAACAACAATACCACCAACACCGACACCAACAACAACAACAACAACAACAAGATGTGCTATTTAATCCATCCATCCAATATCTATAACACCTTATTCTGGTCAGGGTCGCGGGGGGTGCTGGAGCCTATCCCAGCATGCATTGGGCGAGAGGCAGGAATACACCCTGGACAGTCCACCGCAGGGCACACACACCATTCACTCACACACTCATACCTATGGGCAATTTAAAGTCTCCTGTACAGCCTAACCTGCATGTCTTTGGACTGTGGGAGGAAACCGGAGTACCCGGAGGAAACCCACGTGGACACGGGGAGAACACGCAAACTCCACACACAAAGGTCCCATGACATCCTATTTATGAAGCAATAATTATCCTCTATTAATGCATCTTCTGCCCGAAGGTGGTGCGTGCTACTTCCAAGCGAGTGAGAATCCCCTCTACATTGCTCTCGGGGGCCCCCGAAGTATGCTGGGAAGGCCAGGTCCTCCAGAGAGCTCGATCTTCGCGGTGGCAGGAGCACGGGGGGGGGGGGGGGGGGGGGGGTTTCTGGTTAGAGGCGGCGAGAGGGTGCGAGAGAGGTCGAGCGCGGTCTCCTCCCGACGCCCGTCACCCACGGCAACGTGCCAGACGGCCGGGCCGAAGATAAGGCAGGAGGACGTGATTACCGTGCTGCTGGGAAGCCCTCTGCTCTAAACGACTCCCGGACACCGTCACCTTTTCCCTGGAAAACGTCTCCTCGCTTGTTACGGAAAGAATTAGTTCGGATCACAGCGGCTGACGATTCTCTCGCGCGTTTAGCCGACCAACGAACGAAAAACGAGAACGGGGAAGAAAGCTCTTCTCCTGAAACAAATAGAAATTGTCAACGGTATTATTATTTTTAGTCCACGCTCATATACTGTTGCCCTTGGCTACAATTCGAGCGTTGACGGACGGATACGTACGGCACGGTAACTGCGGTATTTATGAGCAGCCGTAAGGAACGGCGCTGTGACACTTTCGTGTGACACGGTGTGAGTGACAGTCGTGTGAAATAACACCCCCCCCCCCCCCGTTCCTCCCTCTGGGGAGTTCGCAGCCTATCTGAAGCTACGGCTAATTACGACACGCCAGCCACCGGAAGATAAATGAAACGGCGCAGCATCCGGAGCCGATTTACTTTCCTAATTTATATTAATCTTAATGGGAAAGACGTATTTACAAAAATATGACACGGAGGCAAAAATGAATAATTACGCGCCTTAATAATTTGTTTTCCCCAAGGAGACGCCACACTAAGAGTTATTTGTGTGTTTATTGCTTTTTTTAAATTTATTTTTCCTTTTTGCGTTTCCGAATCAATTCCGCGAAGCCGCTGCTCTGAAATGCGCTCCATGCTGGCAGTGTAATTTGCTCTCTAATTACCTGTGGTGACTGTGCATTCTTCTGTCAGCAGTGCAGCTAGAAGCTCATTTTAAAAGTTGCGACTCAAACAATTTTTTGCGCTGTTTTCTTCTGGGGAAAATCTCAGGTCCGGAGATCAAGCAACGTGCTTTAAGAAAGTGGATTTTATTTTGAATTCATTTGATAATGAAATACTGCACATTCATTAAAAAAAAGTGTTTATTGTCTCTTCAGGTGAGGTAAAAGAGATTCTGGATGATTAAAGAAGTGCATTATTCCATTGCTAATTTGAAATTCGGAAACTGGAACGGCTGTAGTTCTGTGTGTTCCCTTCTTGACTATAGAAATGAAAAACCTCCGTTACATTGTGTGCTTCATGGACTGATTTGTAATTTATGAGCTTGGTCGATTAAAAACCTGTTACCTGTTGAGTTTGACCTAGTTTTCAGCGGCAGGCAATATTGTAAATTAACCGTGTCATTTGAGCATTGAATTGTTGCATATATTTATCTGCAGTTTTGTTAAGAACTGGTTAGCAACGTAAAACAAACAGTCTTTTGTTTTGGCATGCTACCATGGTCAAGTGCCATTACTGGAGGCTGTCCCTTCCCAGAGGCCTTAGAGGTGAACTCTCAGGAGTCGAATGGAGGTTTTTTTTCCTTCTTTTTTTTTTTTTAACCATGATTTGAGGTGGTTGTCGATGGCCGGTGCGCCAGGTGTTGTTTATATCGCTTGCTGTTTCCAGTTTCCGGACGCCATTTTGGGAGCGGAGGTGTTTTGGCTTGGCTTCTCATCTATTATCTGTTCTATTGATTTTTGTCGCTGCGCCCGAAGGCCGGTGTGATGCGTGAGGAGGAGGAGGTGTAGCGGACTGCCTCCTCGTGCGTCTGTGCACTTCTCCTTTTGATTTATCTCTCCTATCTGCACTTACAATGCACCCTTTACATCCCCTTTAATCATCCTCCTCTTGGCGTCGGGCGAGGCGCGCCTCTGTCAGAGAGCCTGGAGTCTGGAAAACGGCGGTTTGCTTCGCGTTTGTGCTTAACGTTAGTTTTCAGAATTTTGTATTCAAAATGAAATGCTATTTAGCGTCTTCCTTGACCAGTGCACTATGTAAGCAACTGAAGCATAAGCCAAACTACCAACGTAGGCTACGTCTTACCTGTAAGGCCGCTGTGTGACTGTTGAAATTGAATCACACACAGAGTAAACACATTTTTATATGTGTCCAAACTAGCGGTTAGCTTATAGCAGCTCACTTCCTTTTTGTGCGTAATGTAATGTCAGGTTTTAGTGTTTTATATTCAAAATGAAATGCTATTTAGTCTCTTTCTTGACAAACACACTACGTGAGCAACTGAAGTATAGACCAAACTGCCAATGTAGGCTACATCTTACCTGTAAGGCCACTCTGTGATTTGAAATTGAATTACAGAGTACGGCTTGTGTGGCTTATGTATTTGTATTGTGTTTGATTGATTCTGGAATGTACTGTAACTATGCAACAGCGACAAAAAAAAAAGAAAAGAAACATGTTCTAAAGCAGAGGGGGTTCCACGAGCAATCAAATGTACATCCGGCTCGTTAAGTGCTTCTTTTGCCCCAGGAAGCGCTTGTGTGCGAGGGGGGCGATCGATTAGCCTTTACAGCGAGCGGCGGCGGGCGGTGGCGGGGGCGACGGAGCGCGCGGTCGATGAACGGCTCCCCAGCGCTCGGGCCGGGGAAACGATCGCGTTTCCGTGGCTACCTGCTCGGTCAGGTGGCCGAGGTCCCCGACCTCTTAATCAGGAGTTCCCAAGGACCTGGGCTCCCGCTAGCCCGCCCTGTGGAGACAAACGGTTATTAAGCCAAACTAATCTGGATAGGTAGGCCCTACTGACACACACACACACACACACACGCACACACGCACGCACACACACACAACACACACGCTCACACACACACACACACAGTGTGCAGTGACAGCTTCATCCGGGGTTACACATGAGCTGTACGCCACAATAGCAGAGACTGCACATCCAGTCTGCTGGATAATTGTATGTTCTGGAAAGTTCCGTTATCTCGAACCCTTGAATAACTCATGAAAGCAAACCGGCTGACGTGTGGTTTATCCGGGCCTGGATCCAGAGTGGCCGGAGACGCCCTCGCTGTGACCTGTCCGGATGCCGGAACAGGGGATAAGGAAGCTTAGCGAGATCAATTAGCGCAGAGAGGCCATGAATAATGCATGAAGCTCCACTTAAGAGGAGCGGAGACCGGGAACTGACCGTCCCCCAAAATGGAGGCCGCGGATTACGGAGCGCCGCTCCTCTCCGTGCTCGCGTGTCCCTCTCCGTTAACTGAGGAACGGACCGGAACGGACCGGTCCGCTCCACCGCGTGACGAATTTACTTAAAACGCCTCTGAGCTGGATTCCGTCCCCATTAGACGGAGGTGACGCCAGGTCTGGTTCAGAAGGTCGATCCGGCTCAGCACTTCCTGGACGTGGAGCTTGTCGCGCCCCTCTATCGTCCCGGTTAAGCCGACAAAATAGTGTCGCCGTCGAGAATTTTGGGGACGGACCTACGTCAGCTTCACCTCGCATGGTGTCGGGGATCCAGCGCCAAGCCGAAAATTAAAACTGTAGTTTGACTCAGGCGTTAAGTACAAATAAACCAATGGCTACTTGCAGGGGTTGCTGGGGGAATGGAAGGTACGGGGTTAGTTATTTGTGGTGGAGGGGTGAGGCAGAGTATGGCTTCAATTACTGTGCGCTACAGCCTGAATGGCATTCAGTATAATAGAAATCATGCTACATTGGGGGAAGTTTATGAGTCGGAATTGGGCATGTGTGTGTGTGTGTTTGGATGTGAGGAGAGACGGTGACAGACCGAGCCAAACAAAAGAAAGTGCGGGAAAATGACATCACGGTGGCACAAACTGCTGGGAGTTATAAATGAAAGACTTAATTGTAAAGATGTTGGAGTGGGTTACAGTGGTTTTTGTGCGTTCAGTTCATATGCTCGCATTTAAAACTTTCGGGGGAGCCTTCTACCAGCCTGGCCCTTGGGGCCAATGAAGCGGAAAAGGCCCTGGGAGGAGGTGCGGGGGCGGGGGTAATATTTCGGACAGTATGAGCGCTCGGCCTTCTGAGCCCCGGTGCTCGGTGCTGGGCACCTCTGGGGTGATTTATCCGCGGGCACCACTAGCCCGCGTACCAGCCGCCAGAGTCTGCTTCAGGAGCTCTGACCAGCAGCCCCTAAATCTCCCTGTCAAGGTGCATGATGGGAGCGCATCAATCCCGTGCTCCGCCATCGAAATGGGATATCGCCGCATCCCTGGCGCAAAACAAAATAAATCAAGTGTGGGAGGCGAACTGCCCACCTCCGTCCAGAGAGCTGGGGCCAGTGAGCTACCCTCACGGGACATGCACTCTCTCTGAAGAGAAGACCAAAGAAGAAGACTAGTTACACAAAAAGACACACAAAAAAGAATCTAAATGAGAAAGTGAAGGGAGACAGTTTCTTTGTGAAAGCGCGTTAACTTTACCAGGAAAGGACAGGGAGGACTCTGGGAGCTGCAGGACCACTAGTGGGCAATTTAAGACCGAAATTAGAGTCCGCCTGCGACACTGTAAGAATTACTTTTCGACACTTCCAGAAAATGGAAACCCCTCCCTCATCCGTCATCCATCTTCCGATGCCGGTTTAACAAATTCTGAGTTAAAACCCAGGACGGCGAGGCTGGTATGAACGGTGGCAGATTTTAGGCATTTATCGGAGTTGGGGAAACGCCCTACTTTACCTCTGTGCTTGTTCATTACAGGCTCTTATCCAGAGCGACTTACACAACTTTTTACACAGCATTTACATAGCATCCATTTATACAGTAGGATATATACTGGAGCAATGCAGGTTGAGTTCCTTGCTCAAGGGTACGACGGCTGTGTCCTACCCGGGAATAGAACCTATGACCTTTCGGTTACAAGCCCAGCTCCTTACCCACTACGCTACACTGCAGATATATGGCCGGTGCTGTTAATCCCTTCTGCTCTGTGGCTGCCGGGTGGTTTTGCTCTGTTTGTCGTGAACTCTGTGAATATGCGCGTGCTGTGATAAATGCGGGGGCTATGTTTGTTCGCGCGTACGGTGCGGTCGCGGCTCGCGTTTTTGACTTCGCGCCGCCGAGCGTCTTCTGCTCGTCGCCCTTGACCCCGTTAACTTTTAAACTTTACTTTACTTCTGTGGAGCTGGAGCCCGAACGGGGTGACTCAGCACTTCAGCCGCGGCACAGAAAGGAGGCTGTGAGCGTTCGCGCAGGTGAATCTCTGGGCTTTGAAATCGAGTTTTCGGGGGACCCCGTGTACCCTCACAGACCCCCTCAGTTGGTGAGGGCATATGCAGTATCGTCTTTTGAAACCTTTAAACGAACTGACGCTCTTCGAAATGCTTTTGAAGAGGTAATGTTTATTCAGAATACAGGTGTACTGTATGTGCAACAAAGCAATTACCAGAGTTTATGTGGAATTGGAGTGTGTAAGAGCTCTGAGATATGGATGGAATCTAAAGTGCTTTATTGACCGGCCTTGCGAACAGGAACTGAGGTGAAGTTACGAATTCATAATAAGTGAATTATGAATATATATATATTCTGAATTATACATGCAGTCATTTCCAAATGTTCCATTCATAATGGCCATCTGCGAGCAGACCGGTATTTGGAATATGCAACAGCCTTGTGAACAGGGACAGTAGTGCATTAGGTTTTTTTTTCTCCCCAAAATATCATTTTGACATTTGAAAATTGTGTTGACTCCACTCTCAAGTTCAGAACCACGGAAGAGCTTAACATTTGAGACTTAACTGTCACTGGCACGAAACAGCATCTGCTGTTCTCTTTTTTTCCTGGACAATCTGAAATAAACATGCTGGTTCTTCTGCATATTTTACTGGACTACATTTAATGCTCTCAAGATGAGCTGCAGATTTGTATCATTTGCACCGTCGTACAGAACAGACATTCAGAAATAAAAGTTATTTCTGTTTCTATTTTCGTTATTTCTGTTTCTAGATTTAATTTGTCAGGACCTTTGGATGTGTTCTTCATGACGTTTCCTCTGAACATTTCCAAAGCAAAGCTGAGCTTTAACCTGAATGATATCTCATCCCCAGAACTTGAATGTTGTATGGTTAAATAATCGTCCTCCAGCACGCGATCCTGGGGACACTTCCTGTGGACTCCTGTCTGTGTTGCAAAGTACAGACATTATTTTTCTCCCATCTTCAGAACTGCTCTATAAAAAGTAAACAAGTTCAAAATTATCCGAGATTCTGCCTGTAAGATGATAAGTCATTAATATCAATTTATTCATGAGCACTCATCTCTCATTCAGGTCCCATCTAATCAAGCTGTCATCGGAGGGAAAAAAATCAAGACCCTGCAGAGAAAATCTATTAAGAATCAATTTGTTATGGAGCGCCGATTACCTCTTGATTTTTGACAGGGTTTTTTTTTTTTTTTTGGCGTTTGTCAGAAGTTTTGGGGAGGTGGGCGGGGTCTCCCAGACTCACCTTCATAAGCTTGGAAAGACTAGCCTAATTTAGACTGTCAAGGGTGGGGAGGGAGAGAGAGAGAGAGAGAGAGAGTCACGCTGAGAGATGTAGTCAAATGCCTGAGTGTGCAGAGGAGAGAGAGAGAGGGAGGGGGGAGTGAGAGAGGTTGGGGGGGTGTGAGTGAGAGAAGGGGTGTGAGAGAATGTGCGTGTGCGAGAGAGAGGAGAGTGTACAGGTTTGAGAGAGAGTGTGTGTGTGCATGTGAGAGAGAAGAGAGAGAGTGTGTGTGCGTATGTGAGAGACGGAGAGGAGAGTGAGTGCGTGTGAGAGAGATGGCAAGAGCATGAGAGAGCGAGAGAGAGAGAGAGAGAGAGAGAGAGGGAGAGAGAGATAGAGAGAGAGAACAAACAGATGAACAGATGGCAGCCATCAAGTGACCAGCCAGTCAGGTTTCATTTCTCGGGCGGGTGATTGAAGCGGACAGTGTCTCTCTGTTTGGGGGTGCCCTCATTGAGACGCAGGCTAAAAGCACAGCCAGCAGATAGGCAGACGTGTCCCTGATTCACTGCTGCAGTATTTCAGCCTGTGTTTGAGCGGTTTGCTATCGCAGGCAGAATTTTTAATTTTTTTTTTTTGCTGTTTTGATTTGCAGCCGCGCGCCTTGTTTGTAATTACGTTAGCAGAAGACTAATTTTCACTTTAAAGTGTTTTTTTTGTTTCCATTACGGAAGGATTCAGCGTTTTTGAATTCAGTTATCTCAATAAATTGATCTTGGCAAAGTGCGTTGTGTAAAAAAAAAAAAGTTTTTGTCCCAATTTCACTTATTAGCTGGTGAAATTTCAAGGAAGTAGGAACGAGAGAATACATAATGACACAAACAACCCTCTAAGCTTATTATTACCTGTAGTCTAGAGGTGCAGGTGTTAAACTCTGGGCTGCAGTGTGTGCAGGTTCCTGGGATGTCTTGGCACCAGTGCTTCATTTAAGTCATTGATTGTGTGGGAAATCCACAAACCTTGCTCTGTAGGCCATAACTGGTAGCTGATTTGAAAGGAAACTACAAAACCCTACGGCCCCCTGGGGCTTCATTTTGACACCCCCTGGTCTCGAGTGTCCATGACTGCATCAAGCCTGGACTAGAACACCTCTAAGGTACACACCTCTGCCCCATCACCTGACCTGGCGTTTCCACACATTGACAACTTTCCTGTGCATAAGAGAGACCAAAACATTGCAGGCATTTTGTGCTGGCCTTCTCTCAGGTTATGAAACATTGCTCTTTAATGACTGGATCAGCAGCCGCTGTTACAACCGAAATGCTAATCCCGGACCAGGCCTGTAAGATGCTAACCCCGGACCGGGCTTGTAAGATGTGCGATCTTTCGGACACCGCCCCGCGCTAAACAACAAAGGTCGGGTAGCAGGGGGTCCGATTACGAGAGCTCCTCGTTCGGGGGTGAGTCCCGCCCCTTGTCGGGTCGCCAGCCCTTGCCGCCGTCTTTTTTCGACAAAGCGAGCCGCTATCGCTCGTGTTACCCCCCGACCCGACTGACAAAAGCCGAATCGATGCTCCGCAGATACACTTCATTATTTCGCCCCCGAGCCGCCGCCTGCTCCTCTTATCGCAACGCCGCCGCCATTCGCTCGCACAATGAGCTCAGGCCTTTGTGTCGACCGTGTTCCACTCCGATAGACCTCCTCACCTTATTTATTTTCGCTTTATTCGTTTGGCGAACCGCCCCCTGTCCTGTTTGAATGTGCTTCTCTCCAAAGGCTGCTCCTCCTTTTGGTTGTAATCCAGCTGAAGGCGTCTATATATTTTTTTCGAAGTTCACCTTTTCCATTAATTTCCTGCCGCTCCAAGCTTTGTACTCCAGGGAAAATGCTGACAATATGTATTTGACTTTTTAAAAAAGAAATATATATATATATATATATATAGCAGGTGTCATTGATGAAACTCTTTTAAAAAGTAACGTGTTTACCGTTGCTCTTTAAGGAGAGTTGAGAGAGACAGCTCAACAAGCTGAAAAATGACACTCCATTTGTATGCTGATTTTATGAGCTCCCCAGCCAGTGCAGTAGCTTTTTCTGCTTTAAAAAATGCTGGGTCTCTTCTGGGTTACAGATGTTGGACAAGTGGCTGAAGTTGAAGAGTAAAACTTTATAAATAAGGCCTATTGAATTTAATCACTTTCGCTCTGGGCTTGGGGGGGGGGGGGGCGTTATGGATCGTGTTACAGAGCGCGATTCGGGGAGAACATTACATCAAACGCGGGCCCCGCCGTCGCATCGCGAGCCCGCTCCGGGACCACAGAGCCTTTAGTTATGTATTGAATTTCGGTTTCCATTGTGATGCATTGCGTTCGTGTCACAGTTGTTTTACGGCACGCCGACAGCCGCCTTTTCATTTCTTTCTTTTTTTTTTCTTTTTTCTCCCCCCGTTTTTTCTTTTTTTTTTTTCTTCACATCGCCCGTTTAGCCGGCCGAGCCGTTTTCTCTTAGCGTAGCGGGGCGGGCTAACGAGGACAGGGCCGAGGAGGGGACCCCCGAGGGCCACGAGGTCGGTGAGAAACCACCGCCAGCCCTCGTGACTGTTTAACCAAACCGCCAGACCTGGAATGATGAGGCGGAAAGAGAGAGAACAAAGAGAAAAAAGAAAGAAAAAAAAGAAAAAAAAAACAGTCCTGGCAGGCGTTTCTGAGGCGATGAGGCCTGCCAGCGTTTTAAAGGAGACCCTGTCGATGCAGCGGAGGCCGGGGGTGGGATCTTTATCGGTGGAATTGGATGGACCGCACGTCCCGGGTTGGGGAGCTGGAACTGGCCGACCGCGCGTTTATGTTTTATTTATTTATTTACTTACTCGTCTGCGCTGTCTTTGCAATTAGGGGAGCGGAGGCCGTTCCAATCGCCGTGGCGACGTACTTAACGATCGGTTATCGATGCGCCGCAGAGTATCGGGGGTTAACGACGGGGGTGCGCTGACCCGGGACGATAGCCTACTCCATTACCGGCACGGTGACCCGGGAGAGAGAGGGAGAGAGAGAGAGAGAGAGGGATAGATAATGAAGGAGGAAGAGGGAAGGAGAAAGAGAGGGAGGGAGGGAGGTAGGGGGGAGAGGCAGATAAATGAAGTTGAAGGAGGAAAGAGAGGGAAGTTATATTCACAAGGAAAAGAGGGAGAAAGCGGGAGATGAAGACCGAAATGTTCAAGATTACTCCTTTAGAGCTTAGTAACACACGTCTTCTGCCGGTTCTTCAGTTTGACTATTGCGAGGGGAATTCTCTCAGTTTTGCCCTTAAACCCAATGAAAGGAGAAGACCAAGGGAGGGACGTATCAGATAGGGGGTTATTTTATGCCAGCTCAGCCCTGGAGGCCAAACGGTCCGTGCTTCCTGTGCCCACGGCCCGCTTGATTGGTCAGATGTGTACTCTCCGCCCTGGAGATAGAGAGAGAGGGAAATCGCAGTTTTGTGAGCTTAGCCTTCCGCTAAATCTGCTTGGCTCAAGCGAATTTTTATTCGGCGTTACGATAAGCTCGCAGAAGTCTGGCGATGTGGCGTTCGGTGCTTATGCACCCAGGAAATAGAACAGCCGGCCTCCTGACCTGTGGCGTGCCCCAATATTACTCTCATTTAAAAAATAAGCTGAAGACCTTATTTTGTAGGGCTTACACATAAATGGAAGACCGGGTCATGCTGAGTGTGTAGTACTATTGGGGTAGGAGGGCGGGGGTGTGAAATGGTATGTGGAGCGTATTGCCTACTTTTAACGTGCTAGGGTTGGGGATGGTGAGAGACAGGTCTTTTTTCGTATGTGTGTACGTATTCGTGCCTCTCACCCAGTGCATGCTGGGACAGGTTCCAGCCCCACCCTTACCCCCACCCCCATCATGACCCTGACCAGAAATAAGCGGGTTAGATAACGGCTAAATACATACATAAATAAATAAATAAATAAATAAATAAATAAATAAAACGAAAGGGCATCGGTTTCTGAACCGGCAGTTTAATGACGTGGAAAAACCCGTCCGCCAGAGCGCGCGGCGCCGCGTGTAACAGATCTGTGGCGGCAAAAAAGACGGTAACGAGGCATCATGGGAGTCCTCCCGTAGGCACGGGAAGAAAGCGTCCGTGGAACACAGAAGGCTCCGGCCCAAATCCGCTACCGGAGGGGGGTTCTGGAAGCTTCCGAGTCCGCCCCGGGCGGGTCCAATTAGCGGCGGACTCGCCGAGAAGGGTCGGCGAACGAGCGGCGGTAATTAGAATTCGCCGGACAATAGCGGGTTTAATAGATCTCCCTCTCAGCTGCGGACGCTCTTAATAGAAACCGAGGTCCTCTCAGCCCATTATCTGTGGAGGGCTGTGGTGACTCAATCTTCAGCAAAAAAAAAAAAAAAGGCTCCTAATGTTACAGCTGACCTCATTAGCTTTTATCAGGAGTTAGTTATTTTATTTATTTTTTTTTTTTTTTTGTTCTGTGTGCTGAAAATATTCCTTTGTATGCGAGAGATCACCTGACGCCTTGTACTGTATTTGGTTGGCTGATTTTTTTTGTTGCTTTGTCGCTCAGTTTGGGGATAAAGTTAATAAGAAGGCTATTCATATATAAATCTAAGAAAAAAACTGTCTGAGAAGGGAAAAATGGCTTACAGATACAGTACTGATTAACAGTTATCACTACGTGCAGACAGTGAGTCCCTAAACCAAACTTTTAAACTGATGAGAAGTTGTGTCGTTTAGGAACACAGTTTCCACAGCTGCCTTTTCTTACTCAGACTTTTTAAAATATGTTTTCCAGAAGGAGCGATTTTTTATCAGCCGGTGAAAATACTGCTGCTGTTCCCCCTGCAACTTTGACCCGACCTTTTCCGCAACTGAAATATCAAGGAAACACGATAACCAAACTCATTTTAAATGATTAGCTAGCTCTGCCTGGCTTTTCAGGGTTGGGTTCCTGGAAGAACCCAAGCTTGACATATATTACAACAATTTTTTGGAGTAAATTGAGTCAAATACGAGAGCGATTCTGGGAAAACGGGGAGAAGCCAAACAGAGAAGGGGGAAGCATTAGTCGTTCGGTGCTGTGTATATGTTTGAACTTCAGCATAGAACAGTTCCTGGGTGAAGATCCTCTCGGCGGAAAATGACATCTAATGTTTCTGCCGTAGAAGAAAGTGTCGAGCGGGAGCGTTTTGACTGGGGGAAAGATTACCACTCGGGGGGGTGGGGGCGGCGTTCCCACTGTCGGGTGAATAAAGCGCTTCTTCCTTGATGAATAGCGACAGTCAGCTTCGCCGGTGAGATAACGGCTGGCTCTCGCCGCCGATAGCGGCGTTTACACAGAGAGCCATTTTAGCATCGGTAGTGGCGCTTGGCAGTGCGATATATCTGTTTTCCTTTTGTTTTTTTCGGTGGGTGATGTCAAACCCTCTGAGTTAATTATTGCCTCAGAGTCTGTTGCGCTGCCTTTCTTTCATGGCCTATGCATTCCGAGAGTTCTGTGACATCAGCGCAATAGAATGTTGCGTACTTTTGAAAAGCGTCGGTTTGAGCGTCGGGGGGGGGGGGGGGGGGCGAGGTCTTTTGAGAACGCTCCTCTCCTCTCTGCTCTGGCGGCGGTGGCGGCGGCATCGTCGTGGTTGGCACGCGGTCTGGCTGCGATCGATCGCAAATCAAATTAGGGGTAAGGAGTCATGAAATGGAGTACCTGTAAGACTAATGGAAAAGCTATTTTATTTGCCGAAGGGGGAATTATTTTGTTTCGAAAACCCCGTCGCTTTACAAGCCCGTCTGAGATGTGGGCCGGAGAGTGTTGATGTCATTAAGCTTTTTAAACGGGACCTCTCTCGTGCCCCTGGGAGTGGGGGGTTTGGGGTTTGGGGGGGGGGGGGACTGGAACGCCTCCACGGTTGGTGATCCTGATTAGATAGGAAGGGGGAAGGGGAAGGTCGGGCTCCTGTGAACTTGAAACATCAGTCAGCTGCGGTGTCCTCAGATACCTGATAATTAACCTGGAGCTGGTACTGTGAGCCCATATGGCAGTCTGGGACATGGCCTGAGAGATACACCCAACGCCCGGCAGAAAGAGGGTCTTTTCCCCCTCTGTAAAGGCCAGAGCCTCTGAATTTATATTGGTTATTTGCTTAGCTGACAGCATTTCAGCTCTCTATACTTTATTTGGTTATTCTCAGAGGGACAAGGTGCAGTATATTGGCATGAAAATGCAGATAATTAAATACAAATACAAATACACTCAGTGCTTGCATAAATTCAGTTTCTGAATATATAAATTCAATTCTGGATATATAAGTACAATTTCTGAATATATTAATTCAATTCTGGATATATAAGTACAATTCCCGAATATATAAATTCAATTCCCGAATATATAACTTCAATTCTGAATATATAAATTACAATTCTGAATATATAAATTCAATTCTGGATATATAAGTACAATTCCCGAATATATAAATTCAATTTCCGAATATATAACTTCAATTCTGAATATATAAATTACAATTCCGAATATATATATAACTCGGTTTATAATCAGGCATATCACAAGACAGCCGTTTTTACTTTTTGAATAATTTCTTTTTTTTTCTTCATGGGCTACTGAGTGAGAAAAACAAGTTTAACATTAGCATCAGTAAAATTTGACAGTACAATCAAGGATAAGCAAACAAAAACGTTAAATAATTAAAATTTGAATGAGGCAATAATTCGGACTTCATTAAGGGGTCCTTATTTTCTTAGTATTCGGACCTTTCAAGTAGGGGCACCAAATTTCACAGGGAATGGCCCAAAGAGCTAGAGAAATAGAAAATAATCTCTTAACCAGCGAGAGTTTCATAGAAACCCTTGCTGCAGCATGCGACAGAAGACCGTGTTATGGCTCAATGGCAAGCTCCAGCGCACACCAAACTACGGAGGAAGAGGTCTGCACGCTATTTCGCCGAGGCTCTCAACTTCCTCCGTAGTTTGGTGTGCGCTGGAACTTGGAATGTCATAAAATCAGTTAGCGAGCTATATGTTATGTTATGATTAGCAAATTACGTTTTAGCCAGCTAGCTTGTTAGCAAGCACATATTTGGATATTCAATGTTGAAACTGCAGATGCACGTTTATTTTAGTTGTTAATTGTAATTACAAAATGTATTGACGGACATCGCGACAAGCCTATTTAAGATATATCAGCTGATTTAAAAATGTGTGGGTAGTTTTTATCAGCGATGAAAACAAACAGCCATTACACAGGCGATCTGACAAGCAATATAAATCTTTATTAGAACAAGTACAGCACAAACAACATGTCACAAAATAGTAACGGTAGTACAAAACTTAATTCAGAGATATTTCACTTCGGTATAATAATACAAGTAATTTTGTGGAGCCTAACATTGTACGTACATAGCATTTGCCTCCCCTGTTGACCGTCAATGTTAACAGAATCGCTTTTCCTCACAGTTGTCAGGCTCCCTATTCATTCATTTTCGGGACAACCGAGAGGAACAGAGACGCTGTTAACGGACAGCAGATGTTGCTTCACGCTACGAAAACACAATGGAGTCGCCTCCAGAAAAGAATTTGTGTCGAAGTGAAACATCTCTTTAATCGGCTAACTTGATGTGGTTAGCAAGCTAGCTCTTTAGCTTTCTGGTGAACCAGAGCTAACGTTATACTTACCTTCATAACCGAATATAAACTTCTCAAAAAAGAATTTATAGCCCTTGTCCAGTTTAGACCGCTTTAACTTTCACTGGCAATGCTTCGACAATGTGGATAACATCGGACAGTGAACTTTGGCAGAGCTATTAGGGACTGTGAGAACACACGTCGCTGTTTAGGCTCAATTTTTCGCTGTCAGAAATGGACTTGCGTCCGTAGCAACGGTAACCGGAAACAAAGTATCCCTACATCCGGTTTTGGTCGCCATCTTGTGAAATAGGCCTATTGACTCGCTTGCCTAGGACTTGAACTGGGAACTAGTTCAAGTGCTAGACTAGTAGTAAATGGTAAATGGACTGCATTTATATAGCGCTTTTATCCAAAGCGCTTTACAGTTGATGCCTCTCATTCACCCATTCACACACACACACTCACACTCACACGGTGAAAGGCTGCCATGCAAGGTACCAGGCAGCTCGTTGGAAGCAATTAGGGGTTAGGTGTCTTTCTCAGGGACACTTCGACACGCCCAGGGCGGGGGATCGAACCGGCAACCCTCCGACTGCCAGACGACCGCTCTTACCTCCTGAGCTATGTTGCCCCTGGAGTAGTGGTGGTAACCGCAGGCGGTTCGGTGCCCCCTCTGCCACCCCCTCTGTTTTTCCCGGCCGTTTATTATTCCACAATCTGTGAAGGGACTCCGGAGGGAGACCGCCTCCCCCTGCAGCCGGCATTGGCGCCTCACCTCACCTTGAGCACGCGGCGTTAAAGGCACGCTAATAACGCTCCCATTACACCCCCTCGCGCGCGGGCAATCGCCGGACCCCCCCTATCCCCCCCCCCCCCCCCCAGTCCCCCGCCTCCCGCAGCGTAGGGGCGCGCGTATCAGTCTTAATCAGTAAACAGCTGCGCTAAGTCTTCAAAAGCCCACGCCCACGCCGCCGCCACCGTGCCACCGCTCGCCGGTCAGACGTGAAAAATGGCTGTGAAATTTAAATGTGACCTTTCTCCTTGAAAGGCGAGGAGAGGCCCGGCTACTGAGAAGCCGTAATTTATTAATAAAGCGCCTCTCTCTCAGGGCCAGGAAATGATTATTGAAATTAATTCTCTTTTTAATTCATTATGGAACGGGTTTATCGGTTTATATGAAGGGGGTTGAAGGGGGGTTGGAGGGGTTGGGGGGGTTGAGGGCGAGTAGCTGGCTTTTAATTAGAAGGGGCGGGGGGGGGGGGGGGGGGGTGGTGTACTGTCGTACAGTCATGTTGAGGTGAACTGATTAAAATAAGCTTTGTTGAAATTTGTTTCAACAGTAACCGAGCTTCGCTTCAATAGGATCACGTGCGTTTGTTTAATGTAAACTGAATGGACTTGTATTGCATCACAGCTTAATCTTTATTCTCTCCCCCCCCTCTCTCTCTTTCTCTTTCTCTCATATTCTAGGTAAGGCCTTTTCCTGTGTCCTGGAAGATGAGTGACAGTATGTAGGCTCCCCCCACCAAAATGAACACACACTGACACACAACAGCAGTATGCTCAACCTTAGCAACAGGCTGCTTTAGTGTGGAATTACGTGATGTCACCCAAAGGTATCATACCGCTCTCGTGTTCTGTTTGGTGTGTATGCGTATTACGATCCTCCACGTTGCTTGCTTTGGAAGGGGCTTGCTTGGGAAATGTTGTGCTTGGAATAGTCGATGGTTGTTTGATGCCAGCCTGTTCACAGATCATTTGGATTGCTGTACTTGTGGCTAAATTAGCAGTACAGACCACAGGTAGCTGGATTGGATCACCTGTTTGCATCACCTGGTAAAGAGACCAGAGGTGGAAAATCCAGGTTCAGAAAGTACAAGTCCTCCCCAGAATTTTGTTCCAGCCACCTGGATTTGCTAATTAGCACAAGTTCCCCAGCCAGGACGTGGAACTAATTATTGAAATCAGCAGGGCTGAGTCCATGTGTAGAAGGAAAACATAGCAGGACTTTCACTTTTTGACCCCTGGACTTTCCACCCGTGAAAGAGATTCACTTCTGGCTCAGGGAAAAGACACGGCTAGCATCAACCCATCTGTCATAGCTGCGGAATGGTGCGTTTCAATGCCGCGAAGCCTTTCCGTATTGCCATCACACTCTAGGCGGTATGGTCGAGCGCGCGTATCCATGGACGCGCGTCAAGGACAACTCAAGGTCGAGGTGACTCTGTTGGACAACCGGCAGCATCTGTGTTGAGCATTTTTGCGCGAACGAAGGTGGCTAATGCCCAGCTCGACACAGAACGCGCTGCCAAGCAGAGGACTCTTTGTTTTCTCTCTCTTGCAAGGCCTTACCGTCCATATCAGCCGGACTTAATTCCTAATGACAGCTACTAATGCCAGCAGTCGATAATCCTGCTTTTGATGTCATGCATTTTGATGGGACTCGGGGGTGAGAGGGGAGGGCTTAGGGTGTTGACTGCGTGAACTGAGGAATGCACTGAAAACAAACTTAAAGCAAGCACAGGTGTAATTAATATAAATAAAGTAATATCTAAACAGTTATATTTTTTTATTTACTTAAATAAATTTTCATTAAAAAAAGATAAAAAGCATATGAAGATCATAGCATGGAACTTCAAAGCGTCTAGCATCTATATCGAAACCAATGAGATACTCTCAAAAAGAGAAAACCCCGCCTTCTGGTCATATTGGCAGGCTCAATTAGAACAGGCAATATCAATAGAGCACAGAAAAGTATTTGAATCCAAAACAAATACGTATGTGACCCAGGTCTGTGGAAGGAAATTCATTTGAATGCTCTTTCTGGAATATAGTCGGCCTGAACAAGAAACTCAAAACTGCAAAGCAGGTATATTTACCTTCAGCCGTCAAATCAACAATTATGGCTGTGATTGAATCTGCTTTTGGGTCAAAATGACCAGCGTGTAATTTACTTAAGCAGACAGGGCTGTCAAAACAGGGGAGAACTTTACAGTAGTTATAAATACCGTCTTTTGAAGAAGCGTTTTGTGCATGTACAAACTGTAGGTTTTCATGCCTGCCAGATATGTTGTTCTTGTCACCAGCCTCCGACAATAGCTCCTTAAACTGCTGTTGAAGAAGCCGGATTAAAGTTCAGTTTCACAAAACCCTTGTAACGATGACATTCCTGAGAGGTTTCACAAATTCTTTATTTAAAATTATTTATTTATTATTTACCAAAGCAGCTTTATTAGCTGTTGGGCTAAGAGACTTTTGCAGTGCATACACCAGACACCTTTCAATGTGTGTAAATAAGAAATGCAATGACTAAAATGGGAATACAGGGAATTTCTACACACACACACACACACACACACGCTCGCACACTCTTACACACATACACACAGTATATTTGTGGAGGCAACCATTACACATCCACATTTAGTCTGTGTGTGTGTGTGGGTGTGTGCGTGTGTGTGTTTGGTATGTATGTGTGTGTGTGTGTGTGTGTGTGTGTGCACGTGAGATCCTGCTGTTTGTATTGAAGCCTCTCCTCTGGCATTAGGCCATCACGGCGTGTATAAATAACACAGTTAGATTCAGGGTTCCCTCTCATTTCAATGTCAAAGGAGTTTTCAAGGCCTCCGTTGACCCTGAAAAGCAGTTTGAAAAGCGGCAGCATGAAATGTAAATTCTGGCAGTTAGGGAGCATCAAACGCCGCGCGTTTGACATAAAAAGAAGAATAATTATTTGAAATAGCATAATTTTCCAGGGATTAAAAGACAGGCTGTCTCCCAAGTTGGTTAATGACTTGTATTGTTGGGGAAAAAACAGCATCGTAAAAATGCGTTGGTTTGCTGAACGTGTAATTCGCTAACATTTTAATGTGCAGCACAGCACATGTGCACAAAAAAGTGCTTCCTGTAGGCCTCGTCTGACTAGCAGTACGTGAAAGAATTGCTCTGGTGAAGGTTCAGTCTCCCTGACATAATTTCCTGGACCTCAGGTGTCAAACCCCAGTCCTATATGCTGAATAATGAAGAATACCAGCATGGCTTTCTTAGACTAAGGGTTGGGACTCAGCCAAACTGCTATCTGGTCATATGTTACATGCATACACGTTTGCCTGTATTGAGCACAGACAGAACTAATCAAATCAAGTTTGAATCAAGTTTGCCTAATAGCATGCTTTACATTGGACCCTGGCCTATGCCCCCACAAAGGCTAGCCTAGGGAGTCCAAACATCAGTTGTGTGTCTGCATATCGTTTGTTCTGCCTTATCTCTCTGGTTTCAAGTGCATTGAATTCCAAGGAGGAATTATTTCTTTGGGTTCTATGGATGTTTTTTTTTGCAAATCATGCAAATCAGATTGAAATTGAAAACAGATTGAGAACAAAGTTTCAAGGTCTTCAGAGAGATTTTGCGACATTAATTTATTTTGGTTCGGTTCAGTCTGCTGATGAAATATGCCCATTTGAATGCTGATTTCAGAGACTCTGTGATCCATAAGCCAATATGAAGATGACAGTTAGCAATTAGCGTAGCTGCTTAGCTAAGCATTCGTTAAAAAATGAGGCAAATCTATTCGTTAGCGTTCAGCCTTAGCGATTCTGTGCCGGTTTTCTGTTTTTGTTTTGTTTTGTTTTCTGATACTGTGGAAGCACTGAATCACGCTTTATTGACACAAGCTGCCTTTTCCTTGTTATTACTTATTCATTTATTCATTTATTTATTTGTCGCGAACACGAGAACCATTTGTTCTGACAGATGCTCGTTCCCGGGGACGCTGCCAAAAACCGCGGACAGACTGTCTGGAGATCCGCGTAAAAACGGCGCGCGTTTCGGCTAGCGCCGATTTCGACGAAACCGGCCTCGCCGTCGCACGAAGTGCCGCGGCTTCTCGGTGCCTGCTAACGGGCTCAGAACCCTGAGCGTCCCGGGTACCTGCAGCGTCTCCGCTTGTGCTGAAGCCCAGGAAAAGCGAAAGGGAGTTTCGTGTTGTTGTTGTTTTTTCCTGATATTGAACATCTGCGTTCTCTCCACCGGCCAAACTCAGTGACGGAAAATGATCCCGTCATAACTTGGTTTTGAGAAATGCTGGAAATGGTTGTCGTGGAAATTAAAAAAAAAAAAATCTACTCTGATAAGGCCTGGGTCAAATACGTATTTGTTTTGGATTCAAATACTTTTCTAAGCATTACTGATATTGTCTGGTGTATTGGAACCAATGAAATACTCTCAAAAACTGCAAACTCCGCCTTCTGGTCATATTGGCAGGCTATTATACCCAGGCAAGATCAATAGAGCACAGAAAAGTATTTGAATCCAAAACAAATACATATTTGGCCCAGGTCTGACTCTGAGTTTAGAAGGACCACTGTGATAAGGCACTCGTTATTACATGTAGTATGGAGAGAATTCACAACACATCAGTATGGTGCTTTCTCTGACTCAAAGCAACAAGCTCTCTGATATATCTATACTCTGCACTTCATGTCAAAACTATATACTTATCGCATTCTACATTGATCCAGCCGTGTGCATATTCTTCTTGGTCCCGCTGAATCAACTGTTAACAAAAAAAAATATTTATCGTACGGCTGGGAAAAACCACTTTATCTTACTGCTGACAAACAAACATGATTATTTAAAAATTATCCCTTAAGCATACATGGTCTTCCACACGTTAAAACCTGCAACTCAATTTTATCATGGTCTAATGCAGCTCAGATGAGGAAAAGACAGGAACAGGAAATGACTTAAGGTATGAACAGGAAGTACCAGAGAAGTAATAGACCAACAGGTATTGTAAAGATGATGTTAATTGTTTAATGCTGTACAACATCCATTTATCCCAGAAATATAAATTGATTCAAACATTCGGTTTCCCTTTGAAAATCCATTTGGTATGAATGAGTCACAGTCAAATAACATTTTGAATAACATTTTGTATTAGTATTAATTTAAACACAAAAACATCAAATAATGTTTATTACATGTATTGCTCTGTGGGTAATAGCGTGGCAACATACTGTGAACCATGCAAAGCAAATGCACCATGACATTTTGTGTGTGTGTGTGTGTGTGTGTGTGTGTGTGTGTGTGTGTCTGGGCCTGAATTTACAAATAGGCTACATGTCATTTCCTTTCCTTAATAGCGGTCTCAAAAGGCCATCATCGATAATGGCTGAACAGTCAGGCCCGGGCCAGCAGGCAGACGCTTGTTAGGGTTCTATTCACCGCCATTGTCCACAGCGTTAGCGTCGTCGTGCTTAAATGGCTGGAAGTGATCGCAGTATTACCTAATTAGCCAAGTAATGGCGTGACTGCAGTTCTTTGTAGAAGCCTTGAAGAGCAGCGCTTTTCAGCGTTCACTAGCCATTATACGTCGGCATTTAGCAGACACGGCATTTGTGTTTTAAAATACGATCCCTTTATTCAGATGTTTACTAAAGCCATTCAAGTTAAGTACCTTGCTTAAGGGTACGACAACAGTGCCCCACCGGGGAATCAAACCTGCAGCCTCTGAGGTGCAAGCCTGGTTTCCTAACCATTATGCTATACCGCTGCCCTGATATAGGCTGTGTCGAGCTGAGAATGGGGGAAACCCAGGGCTTTTAAATCGGTGTGAAATGAATCTCCTCAGCAATCAGGAAACTACTCTTGAGAGAAATGTTATTCACAATTTATAGCCTGTCTCTGCAGCCAATGGCAGTATTTACACACACACGCACTCAAAGACACACGGAAAGACACACACGCACAACACACACACACAGACACACACACGCACGCACACACACACAGAAAGACACACGCACATACACACACAGTGAGAAAGAAGACGGAGAGCTGGCACGTTCATCATTTGAACGTGTTTGAAGGCAGTTCCTCATCAGAGGTTTTGACACCTGTGCACCCCCCCCCCCCCATTGTCGCAGATCTAAGCCCCCCCGCCCCCCCCCCCCCCCCCCAATTGTCTGAGGCAAGGATATCAGAGGGAGACTGCCATAAACAAGGCCCTTTTGTTTTCCCATTCAGTGATCCATCCTCTCCCCCCCCACACCCCCCACCCCCCCAAAGGAAATGAATGCGTATCTTTAATTAATCTCGGCTAATAAATAACCAGCCTTTGCGTGGGAAGCATGTTGAGCTTTGAACATACTGAAGTGGAGGGGAGAGGGTGGGGTGTGGGTGTGGGTGTGTGGGGGGGGGGGTGATTCTGCTGTTGTTTTATGAAGGACAGGATTAAGGCAGATTTGCTTTGTTTGCCTAAGTGTGTGTGTAGTGTAGTGTTGTGTAGTGTAGTACATCCCTTTGTGTCTTCCAGATAGGCTGGCTAGATCAGTCTTGTCTACACTCCATATAGGTCTGCTAATGGTTATGGTATCATTTTCAGAAATCAAAATCCTTTTTGAAATACACAAGGTTTGGTGTCGTGTCTCGATGTTATTTGATTGCGTGAGAGCTTACCCAGTCTATGAGGGACAAAATGTACTCTGTAAGAGTACACTGTACTCCAAACTCTAAATCTAAGTTTATTTTGCACTATGGGCCAGTTTAAGCTTAGTTCTGGACTAAATTGAGTTTGGTATGGAGAATCCCCATTGAAAATTGAATTTAGTCTAGGACTAGGGTTAATCTGCGTCCGCAAGACCGACCCTAAGCGTTTTACTCTGCTCTTTATTTCAGTCTCGACTCCTACATGGCTGTGCCTGTATCTGACTGCAGACTGGAGCAGACTTCCTGTAAGCGTGCTCCTCCCTCTGGGGGGAAGGAGCCGCCCCTCTGCGTGTGCCGTGACCCGTGTAAATCAGAGTTGTGTTACGCCACAGTCCGCGGGGACCTTCCTGCGCTCAGGCTGGGTTGCCAGCTGTCCGGTACTTTCCGGAACAGCATGAATTTCGGCCCAAAACCGGCAGGCACCGTGCTCCTGTCCCGTATCGCGGAGTCTGCCTTTTGTGCCTTTGATTTCACGCAAGCACCAGAAATGCATGTGGTAAATAACCAAGGTTAAATAAAAAAAAATCAAATGAACCATTTAAGAGATCGCCACTCTCTGATTAGAATCTTCTTAACTGAACATTCTAATGCTGATGTCACAATCACTACTGGTAACTGAAAGCAACTGAGTTCTAGAACACTGATAATTAAAACAAATAAAACATTCCAGAACAAAAACTATTCTTCAAAGGGTTAAAAATATTACACATTACACCCCCCCCCCCCCCCCCCCCCCCCCCTCAATCGCCGGTTTTGTCAGCACCCTCATCCCCGGCTGAACCAACAGAATCAGCTCATCGTGTGCCAGTGGGCTGTGTCCTGGCCCACATTTGGGCAGAGGAACGCCGGCACCCCGTTGGGAGCAGATCCCCTGGCACGGGCCGGGGAGGGAGAGCGCGGCTCAGCCGTCTCTCCCCGTCCGGCTCGCGGGCGCGGCTTTGGGTTATTTACGAGCTCACCGGGGCCGATCCATCAGGCGGATATTTAGGGGGTCCAATCGCGCGCGGCCTCCTTATTTATACACCTTTCACTGGAATAAGTAACGAGCGTGATCGCCTCCGTGCAGATGTGCACTGTTGCCGTTGGCGATAAGCCGATTCGACACCCCCCTGCGGCACCGCTGGCGACCCCAGCGGAAGGGTGCTGGACAGGTGCCCTAACAGCGACCCCCCCCCAGCCCCATCCCCCCCACGGGCCACAGGCCAGGCCTAGTGTGGTCCTGTGGGGGCCTCTGTCCACATTGACCAGAGCTGGATGTTTTGCTCACAGTACATTAGGGACACAGGTGAAATTCGGAGGACATTGTTGGGAGGAGATTGGAGGAAAAAGGTTTTTGGTCTTCGGTTGATTTGATTCACTGCCCCTTTCCTAATCCCTTGTGAGTGGAACTGTACCTCAGTGCACAACAGCTTATCTCGAAATGCTATGTTTTTTGGGTTTATTTTGTTTTTGAGCCTTCCAGTGTGGCTGTTCAGTGCTTCAGGCTAACAATAGACATATCCCAGTAAGTGGTTGTCAGATTTTAATATATGTTTTATTTAATATATGTATAATCTAAAATATATATTTTATACAAGCACAATGTATGCATTTTTCAGGATCACGGTGCCCTGAAACAGAGCAGGGCCGTTTTGAATGCAAATCCATCTCTCTCTCTCTCTCTCTCTCTCTCTCTCTCTCTCTCTCTCTCTCTCTCTCTCTCTCTCTCTCTCTCTCACCTTGACAGATAAGTGGCAGCCTAGTTCTCGGGCAAGACGAGTGGCTAATGACTCAATAAAAGCGTAGCGCGGAGTGGAGTAATTATGTCACTTTTTTCCCGCCATAATGACTCTTCAGATTATCCCGCAAAGTAACGGAATGGGAACGCGTCGGACGCGAGACCGGGGGCGTAATTTGGCGTGATGCGGGTTCGATCCCACGGCGCTCCCCTTCCCTGCCCTTTTTTAAAAATTACAAGTCAGTGTTCCAGAACTCCATTACTATCAGTTACCAGTAGTGATTGTGACATCAGCATTAGAATCTTCAGTTAAGAACATTCTAATCACGTATTCGTGATCGTACCCCTGAAAGGGTTAAATGCAGACTGTAGAGCTTGGGTAGTTTGTGGAAGTAATTCAGTTTAAATACCTCGCTCAGGGACCCATCTGCAATGCCCCGAGGATTGAAACCCACAACCTCTGACCTACAAGCCCAGATACCAATGCTGGGTTGATGACACGGGAGGTTTGCAAACTTTTCCTTTAGTCTCTGAATCTGCTGCAGCCGTACACATCCACTGGCCCTTTCAGCACTTTTAGTACGTGGCTGTGGCTGGAATCGCCTGATTCAGCAGTTATCCCATAGGGGATTTTTTTCTACGCGCAGGTAAAAGCACTGGGAGCTTGTTTAACGGAGATCTGTGTTTTACACGGTGGCGTGTTTCGGGTGGCATAATTGCTTACAGGAACCCGGCCTGTTCGTCCCGGTCCGCGGTTCGCTGCTTCCGCGAGCTTAAAAATCAATCCGACTAACACAGGGACAAACAAGCAGGGTCATGCGGCACCTTGAGAGAGTCTGAAAGGGCGCCGTGTTTCCCATAATTCCCCCCACGCACCGTAAGCGCCGTTCGGTGACATTTACACGTCGGCAAATACGGCAAAAAATACAAATACGTTTTGGACTGCGTCCGCCCTGACCTCTGGTCTCCGTCACCCGTTCTGTAAACATTTGCTTCCTTACTCAGTGATAACTGCGATGGGTTGGTGACCTGTCCAGGGGCGTATTCCTGCCTCTCGCCCAGTGCATGCTGGGATAGGCTCCAGCTCCCCTGCGACCGCGCCCAGGAATAAGCGAGTTAGATAATGGATGGGTGGATGGATACAGTGACGATGATCTAGCGAAATCAAACAGCCCTGAGTCTTTCCTCCTGATATAAAGTATATACTGTAAGAGTGAATGGGGAAATTGAGACAAAACTGGACTGAATCCACTCAGTCAGTCTCTTTCTTGCTGTGTTTAGCTCATTGGGTTGAGCCAATCAGATGCGTGTATCCCATACAAGCATACAGCAAAGGGCGGTATGACACAGATGTTACATAACGGGGTCCCTCCGAGTCCCCCTTCCACCCTCCGGGCGTCTCCTTCCGTTTCCCCGGCAACACGCGCAGCCCAGCGGAGTCTGGGGCCGCGCGCGGAAGCGAGCGTACGAGCGTTTACACGCGCGACAGGGAAGGACCGCAGCGGCGGGAAGCGCGCGGTTAGCCCGCGCTAACGAAAAACCGGGGAAACAAATTTTCGCAGACCACGGGGGGGGGTTCCTAATGTGTGGCTCGGGGCGACCTCGCCCCCCCCTCTCCCTTCGCCTGCTGTGTGAGCCCTGAAGAATCCTCCCAACGTGGAGGCCGGTTTAGCTTTCAACAAGGGTAGACTTTTCCTTTTGCATTTCCTCTCTTTCTCTCTCTCTCTCTCTCTCATGATAGCTACTTTAGTCGTCTAACGCTCTCGGCTCACAGAGGGACATTCGTACCTCACGCTGCGTCGAGTCGCCACGGTTACATCGGAGCCGATTCCCATCAAAACGCGGGGAGAGAAAAAAAAATTGGTAAACCGCAGGAGCTGCTATTCTTCAGTTTTTATTTATTTATTCATTTATTTTACTTTTTTTTAATAAACTGTGCGCAGAACCGCTGCAGGGGCGCAGCCTTCCCGCCAAAGGGGGCCTGGAGACCGCATTAGCGGCTTCCCTGGTGGCGGGAAGGGGGTTCTTAATTAACACCGCCGACGTTCGCGTCCCGGTAAGCCATCTGGCGCCGAAACCGCGGGGGACCGCGTGTGCACCGGCGCCGTAGACTCCTCACTGCGAGACGAGTCGCGCGACTTTCACCACCGCGTCCCCTCTGCCGCGAATAAAACTCCCACTGCTGTACTGTGAGGAATGGAGACACTGGCTAGACTACAGTGAGGAATGGAGTCACTGGCTAGACTACGGTGAGGAATGGAGACCCTGGCTAGACTACAGTGAGGAATGGAGTCACTAGCTAGACTACGGTGAGGAATGGAGTCACTGGCTAGACTACAGTGGGGAATGGAGTCACTGGCTAGACTACAGTGAGGAATGGAGACACTGGCTAGACTACAGTGAGGAATGGAGTCACTGGCTATACTACAGTGAGGAATGGAGACACTGGCTAGACTACAGTGGGGAATGGAGTCACTGGCTAGACTACAGTGAGGAATGGAGACACTGGCTAGACTACAGTGAGGAATGGAGTCACTGGCTAGACTACAGTGAGGAATGGAGTCACTGGCTAGACTACAGTGAGGAATGGAGTCACTGGCTAGACTATTACACGTGAAATTGCACGGCTCTTTTCCAGGTGTAGGTGGCAGCGTGATGGTTCAGTTAATTTTTAAATTTATTTACTCGTTTGCCTTTTCAAGGAGTAGCGAGAAGCTCATTATCTTTTTATACGCAACCTAATTTAAAAGATATATGAAAAACGATGCGTCTCTCTGCTTATCCTTCTTAAGTGAAGCACATAACCTGAGGCCTTGCATCCTCGGAAGAGGGGGGATTTTGAGGTAGGGTGGCTCATCGAACCGAGCGCCTCCCACGTCTGCTGAGTCAGCGAGAGATCGCTGCATTTCCAATGGGGCCGAGGGCAAAAGAGACGCACATGCGCACAAAGTGCACATGCTCACGCACACACACAGACGCATACACGTATACGCATACACGCACACACACACACACACACACACAGACGCATACACGTATACACATACACACACACACACACACACACACACACACACACAGATGCATACACGTATACACATACACGCACACACACACACACAGACGCATACACGTATACACATACACGCACACACACAGTACGCGTAATTGAGAGCAATTTTATTATGAAGTTGATGCAACGGGGGGTGGCCTTTATTTACCTAAACTTTACATTTATAATCCCCTTCACTGTGATTGATTAGCATTTAGCTTCCGCGTGCTGCTGTAACCACACGTTCAGTGCTGCGCTCGGGCAGAGTTGTGTCTCTTCAGCAGCGCTGCGTCCTCCCGCCACACCGGCCGCTGAAAGGCTTCTCGTTTCTCCCCCCGCCCCCCACCCACCCCCCCCGCATTTCCCAGGAGCGGAAATCGCTCTTTTCAAGCGGCCCGCGTTACTCAGCCTTCGCCGTCGTCCTCCGGAACGCGATTCTAGAACACGGCGATGTCACGCGTGAGGAGATTGCGCTTGACGCTCCCGGCTCTGAGTCATCGCTGACCGTCATTTAAATGTGCGCGTACTGAGCTGGGTGTTTACTGGAATGACAGGGTGGACGTAACTTTACTCAGGGGACCCAGAAGTCTCCAGGTCCAGTGCTCTAACTCCAGCACAACACAACTTGACACACAAGATCTCTAGTTAATCTTAAATTATTTATTTTTGCTGTATTCGATTGCCTTCAAATCATTGTCCTAATAATCCTAAAAATGAATTGCCTCTTGCCACACACACATACACACGAATACTTGCGCATACACACATGCACCTATACACATACACACACACACACACACACACACACACACACACACACACACACATACATACGCACGCACACACGCACACACACATACCTAGACGTATACACACACATACACACGTATTCACTCACACTCACGCACACACACACGTGTATGCATGTACACACACACATACACACACACTCACACACACACACACCTATACACGCACACACGCACACACATATACACACACACACACACACGCACTCACGTACACACACACACACACACACACACACACACACACACACGCCATGTTTACAGGTAATCCTTCACTGCCAGTGCTGTCAATTGTTTTTGGCTCCTGCAGTGAGTCATGCAAGAAGCAGGCAGCTCTTTTCAGATGCTTCATTTTATGCCAAATTAGTTTTCAGGAACATTTTTCGAGGGGGAAGCGAAACGCAGGAAGATTTACAGCTAATAACTGCCATTCCAAACACAATCATTGAGGGGGAGTTGTGCATAAATTGTTTGGAGAGAGAGAGAGAGAGAGAGAGAGGGAGAGAGGGAGAGAGGGAAAGGGAGAGGGAGGGAGAAGGAGAGGGAGACCTTAAAAAAGCATTGTTGTGTTAAAAATCCATTATTGTGTGAATATGTCTCATTTATCAGAGAGAGAGAGAGGAAGGGAGGGAGGGAGGGAGAGAGAGAGAGAGAAAGAGAATGAGAAAGAGAAAGGGAGAGAGAAGAGGGAGAGAGAGAGAGAGAGAGGGAGGGAGGGAGGGAGAGAGAGAGAGAAAGAGAATGAGAAAGAGAAAGGGAGAGAGAAGAGGGAGAGAGAGAGAGAGGGAGGGAGGGAAAGAGAGAGAGAGAAAGAGGGAGAGAGAGAGAGGGGATATGTAATAAGGAATGAGAGAGCAGACAAAGCAGTTGAATATGGACTATTTTGGATTTTAATGTTAACGGTGGAGGAAACTGCTAATCGTTTCCCCCCCTCCTCGTCCGTTCCCAGTAAATGAGAACGGAGCGATCGGCGCTAGGCCGAGAGAACCCCGAGAGAACCCCGTGCCCGGCCTGGGGGTCGGGACTCTGAAAGCCTGTCCGCCCCGGTGCGTTCAGGAGACGTGATTATAAGTGGCGCTGTTTTACACAGTCACGCCGTGGATGCAGAAAAGGAAGGTGCGTTTTACTGGATGACAGACACGGTGCTGGCCTTCCCGTTAGAGAGGCAGCTTCGTTCGGTAATGGGTCACAATTACTGCCCATCGCACCGATGCACAAGCACTCGTGATTTAGTTTTACTTATTTTTTTATTTACTGTCTAATTGTGTATGGATGGGGGGGGGGGGTGGTTGGGGGTGTACTTGGGATGTAAGATTGTTGGTGTGCCCCCGTGGGTCTCCTTTTTTAAAACTGTCACTCAGTGGCACGCTGGCCACAGCAGGTGACAGCAGGTTCCCTCGTGTAACAGTCAAATCCCATCTGCAGTAGTGCACTGGAAGAGACGCCGTGTTTATATGAGTGTATGTACGATGACCTAACGGGAGACATTCATTCGCTCTCAAGCTAATTTAGTCGTACGAAAGGGGCGAGGGAAAGCCACCCACCGTACGGAGGCGTCTGTCTCTTCCAATCAGAAGCAGAGGAGCTGGCGCCCTGCGCCAGTCAGCGGATCGCGCCTCTGATTCGACAGGACGCCTCGACACCGACCGCCGTTTTTTTTTTTCCGGATCGGAGCCGCCTGTAACCGGCGTCGTGTCAATTACGTCTGACAGACAGACGAGATCTCGCAAAAGGGCCGAAATATTTTGTCGGAGTCAGAAGATATATGAAAAAAATGAATGGGATGGGGTGCGGGGGGGTAGGGATGGAGGAGGGAGGAGGGAGGAGGGGGGAGGGGGAGCCACCGCCACCCACGTCCTTTTTCGGGAGAAGCAATTTGCTTTGATTGACAGCGTGTCGGTATGTCATAATAAGGGGCTGATGGCGCTAACTGGCGAGCGGCTGGCCCCGGTAATTGATTGAGTTCTCAGCGTCTGCGAGGTCTGACACGCGCCGCGCGTATCATCCCCATCTTCAATTAGGGAGCGTGAACTCCCCGGGGACATGGAGGGCCCCGAAGGAAGTTTTTTTTTCCTTTTCTTTCTTTCTTTATTGGCAACGCTTTAGACCTCAGAAGGAAATCGGAGGGAAGGGGAGGGGAGGGGGAAAGGAACACTGGCGTTTTTGAGAAAATTGTTCTCTTAACTCCACAGAGGGGGAAGGCAGTCCCTCCACCGCACGTGTATTTATTCCGGCGATCGTTGTCTGGGGAACGGAAAGGGGATCGCGTCCCGCTCTGCTCTCCGGTTCCCCCGGGCGAGCCGAATCTGAACTTGGAACCGCAATGAGGCGGGTCTCCTCTCCCATTCCCATTCCTCATGTAGATCGGGGTGAAACCTTTTTGTTGTTCATTCATTCATTCATTCATTCATTCATTCATTCATCCATTATCTGTTCCCCCCTATCCTGGGCAGGGGGGTGCTGGAGCCTATCCCAGAGTGCATTGGGCAAGAGGCAGGGCACACACACCATTCGCTCATCCATATTAGACACATTTTAAACCAGTTTTGTTTGAAACGCAGAAACAGTAACTGGTTTCCTTTGCCGTGTAAAAATGTGTAAAAAAAAAAAAAATGTGTAAAAATTTTTAGAAATGTAAAATCCAGTCTTCTTGTCCTCTTTGCATTGCTTAACCCTTTGAAGAGCACATTTTTTGGAATGTTTTTTCAGTGTTCTTAGTCAGTGTTCTAGAACTCCGTTGCTTTCCATTACCAGTTATAGTGATTGTTACATCAGCGTTAGAATGTTCAGTTCAGGACGTTCTAATGACGCATTTGTGACCTCACACCTTAATTAAAGGGGGTGGGGCTGGAAGGAAGCTGCAGCCACGAGCCGGAGATTTAAAAGCCGCCGGAGATTTTGGCGTCTAGGAGGAAACCGGGATGGAAGAAGGAAGGGCCCCCCGGAAAAAGACCTTAACCGGAGCGCTTTCTACTCTCCCGAGTTCCTAAAAGTCGGAAGCGCCGTTCTCAATTTGCCTGTCTGCTATTGACCGCGGCCTCTTATTGGATTAAGGATTTAAATGGATCCCGCTCCAGTCTAGACTATAATTTTAGGCTTTTCTACCTGTAATACGATGCCTCTTCCGTTTTAACCGCGACAACTTGCTCATGGATAAAGATAAAGGCCAGAGCCTGGGGCGTGGTCCCCTCATGAGTGGAGGTGGTTTGGTCGGGGATGGGTGGGGGGGGGGGGATTTGGGCAGGTGAGGTAGGCACCCGGAGTTGCTGTCTTGATGGCGTCACTTAATCTAACTAATTTCTCAGCACTGCAAAAAAACAGAAAAGGAGCCATGTATTTTAGTCTTATATTTGGACTTAAAATCTTAATTCTGTTTCGTTTATCTATTACTTTTTTGCCGCAGAGGTGAGACAGTTTGATTACTTGTAAGATTTGTCGAACGGGTAAGAAAATGTTGCTTGTTAAGCCAACAGTAACTTGAAACAAACTAATATTTTCTCCCTGAACAATCCAGTGAACGATCATATGCACTTTAATGTTTATTATTTTTTGCTGGATTTCCGCATGCTCCTGTTTCCTGTGCAGTTTCTGGGCGGTGCAGTTTTATGGTCATGCTACTGAATCGGGCCCCCCCCCCCCCCCGCAAACTGTGTTAGTCCAAGGCGCACCTGGTTGGAAATGACACGCAAATTGTGATGGAGAGGTTCGGTTGCGGAGCGCAGAAGTTTGGGTCCGCTCCCTACCGCTTCGGGGAAAATTTTTCGGCAGCTAATTCCTGGCCCCGTTCCCGCGAGCTGATTTGAAACGTGTATTTGGCACGAGGCCCCCCCCCACCCCCCCGGGCTGCTCAGCTGTCCTTTTGATTGATGAGGCAGGTACCGCACCTCCACGTCACCTGGTCATCCCGCTCACGAGCCACAGTTTCACACGGACGTGTTTAAGGGGAAGACGCCGCGGTCCGAAAACGCATCTCTGAAGGATGCACCTGGACTAACTGTCACCACTCTGCAGAGCACTCCAAATCTGAGATCGCTCTTGTCACTTATATCCTTCTACTTTGTTCCTGTAGCGCTTTCAGGGTACGCGTGTACCTACTGTACCACTTTTAGTACCATTTCTGGACAAATAAACATTTATTTTGTTCCTCTTAAGGAAACTTGAGGTACAGCTGTAAGAGGTAGAAGCGCTGCCAGTGAATAATAACTGTGTTTGTACGGCACCTTTTGTGCAAGTCGTGCATCCAAAAACGCTTCACGGGCATAAGAACAAATGGACGAATTTATGGAACTAGCAGAAGATAAAGATAAAAATGATTTGAGGTAAACGAAGACTTCGACACTTCCACAAAAAAATAAATAAAACAGATTTCGTTCTCCTTAATGAAACCTGGAGCACAGTCTGTAAAAAAAACAGATACAAATGAAGACTGATGAATGACTTCCGATATTGAAAAAAAAAATGTATTTAGTATTTATTTGCGTTTCGTGCGAAGGCGGCGGCGGCGGCGGTGGCGTCTCTCACCGCTACGTCGTTAGCCGCTCGCGGCGCGCCGGGAGAATCGGATGCGGAACAAAAACGGGTGGGCCCCGCCGCACCGCGGCCCTTCAGCGGCGCACTTACCCGCGATTAATCCCGTTAGCTTCTCAGCCATGCTAATCGGCGGTACGCGGAAAATATAAAGCCGCGCGATTTCCCCAACAAAAAACGGTTTGCAGCCGGGGAAAAATACAGAGGCGAACGGCCAAGGGGATGTATCGACAAACCTGTTAGTGTGGCTCCAGGCGAAAAAGGAAAAACGAAAAAAAAACCCGGATCATCCCCGCTGGTGACCTGGAGGAAGGGGGGGGGAAGCTGTGGGAACCCTTTAAAATGGCCCCTTCCTCTCCCGAGCGCCAGATGTGGTCCTGTGCTAAGAGGCCGGAGAGCAGATTCAGCTCAGCGCTGACAAAAGGGCCGTTCACAGAGGGCGGCTGTCTAATTATAGACAACGGGCCACCGTGCGCGCGGAGGAGAAAGGGAACGTTTCATCTGATTAGAGGATCTGTCTGCGGCGCGGAAGGCATCATTCACTGTGACCCAGTTTATTAGGGATTACATTAGGCTGAGAACGGCTGGGAGATGAGTGTGAGTGTGTGTGTGTGTGTGCGTGCTTGTGTGTGTGTGTGCGTGTGTGAGCGCACACGTCTGTGTGTGCATGTTACTGTGTGTGTTACATATGTATGTGTATGTGTCTTTATGTGTGTGTGTGCATGAGTGCATAGATATACAGATAGATATATAGATAGATGGATGGATGGATGAGATAGATAGATAGATAGATAGATAGATAGATACTGGCTTAGAGGCCCAAACCCCAGGGTCCTAAAACGGGAGGTTTGATGGAGAGCCAAACACACTCAGCAGCTGGGTCCTTATTGGTCCCCTCTGAAATGGCACAAGTGGTCGCGCCTTCAAATTGTGCCAAAAATTAACACCTGGGCTGATTGCCAGTCATCCTCAGGTGTGCTGTGATGAGGGCCTGGTTCAATTTAGCCAACCTAGCACCCCCGCCCCCCTCCCACAATCCCCTGGCATCACAAGCTATTAACACTTAGATGGAGCTGATGTCTTATGGAACAGAACCCCTGACCACTCTGAAAAATTAATACGCAAAAGTCATAGCCAAACTAACAAATATTAAGATAACCAAACTAGCGTCTGTGTAGCCCACTCAGAACACCCTACTGGGAACGAACGAACTGCTCTTTCAGTTCCCAGCCGGGATGTTGCTAGCCTTATGGAAAGTACCTACCCGGAATTCTTTTAATGAAATATCCGACTGTATAAACGGATTGCGTGTATATTTAAGAAAAAATAAGAAGTAATCTATGTAAGTTGCTCTAGATGAGAGCATCTGCTAAGTTTAATGTAATTTATATCTATGGTACTTTATGGTTCCAGTTGACTGGAGGAAGGCCACGGAAGCGATATACATTGCGTTAAATCCTTTTCCGGCAGTGAGTGAGTCCGCATGCAGCACCAGTCGTCTCCTTCGTACTTTTAACCTATTGGCGTATAATGCATGTAATTCCGCGTATGGCCTGTTTGTGTGTATTGTGCGTTTGCTGCTCCACATTTGACCATTTGACCTCTCTCTCTCTCGCGCACTAGATCACGGTCGGGATCTGGAAAGAAGAGAGAGAAATAGGTTTCCGTTCTGCAGATAATTGAAAATGCTGGACGTGATTGATGTCTCGGAGCGGTGGATGTTTGTGCGGGGGGGGGGGGTGTAGGGGTGGGGGGAGGGGTGGAGGTGGTTTAAAAGCGGCATGTTTCCCCCGTGGATGACATTGCCTGACCTCCGAGTGTTCCATTCCATTAAAAATTAACCATCTGTGGCTAATTGGACCAGCCGTGTTGCTAATCACATTATATTTATGTGTCACCGCAGAAAATGTCTCTAGACTCTACAAAGGTCTGTCGCGCAAAGGTCAGTCAACAAATGTTTCCCTGACTGCGGAAGTTCATTATGTCCCCCCCCCCCCCACCCCCCACTCCCCATTTTTGTCATATTTCTAAGTGTTATCGTTATGATGATTGTTATTGTTGCATTTTTATTTCCCCCCTATCGAGCGCTATCTTTGACCGAGGTTCGAGTCGCTCTCGAAAGGAAGTGAGAAGTGAAGATTTGACGGATAGGATAGCGGTGTCCGGTATCGCGGCGACACCCCGCCCGCTTTTAAGTGCGAGAGCCGGCCCTAGCCGTGACGCTAACGCTGTAGCCGTTCGTTTGTCTCCTGCGCGCGAGGTCGCGTCGGGTCTGCGCTGCGGAGGAGGAGGAGCCGTGCAGCTGCCGGGCCGACGATGAGGCCTCGCGGCTTCCCGCTCGTGTGCGAGAGTTCCAGCGGTGTTGCCGGAGTTCCCGAGGGGGAAGACGTCTGGAAAAGGAAAACCGTGCTAGGTTAGCGCGCTAGGCTCCCCCCCGCTGACGAGCTTGCGTGATGGTGTGAGATGCGAGACCGTTTTTGTCAGGGGAGGAGGTGGCGCAGGGTGTGGGGGGTGGGGGGGGGGGGGGTTGGGAGGGGTCTCCATGATTGACAGGGCTTTACACCGCCTGTCCCTTGCTCTGCTTTCCTGGGGGGGGGGGTTTTTGCTTGGCGAGAAATGGGCAGTCATTTCCCGAGACAGATGATTGTGGCGATCTCTCCGTCTGTAGCGGCTTTGGCGGCCCCCGGGGGGGGGAGTCCGGCTTATCAGCAGGAAGCGGGACAGAAACGGCGAGGAAAAAAATTGAAAAATAAAAACAAAAAAACAGCGCAGTCCAGTTGTCCTCCTCAAAAAAAAAAAACAGCCAATAACAGCAGGGCCTGACCTCGGCTTCGGAACGGGGGGGGGGATTTACGGGGCTGTATAAACGGCGGGTGCTCCTCCCAGCTCCCCCGTTACGCCGGCCCATCCCGTCCGCGCCTCTCAGCGCAGACGCATCGCCTCGCGTCGCGCTCGGTCGGCATGGAGACGGTCCTGTTCAGAGCGGCCTGCGATGCGAGTCGCCGCCGGCACGTCCGTCTGAGTTATCTGAGGCTCGTTCCCGGCCCGCCGATTGCGCGCGCGACATCATTACTGAGTAATGATGCGCTGAAAGATGGTGCGCTAAATTACTGTAAATGTTAGTTAGCGTATGCTAGCCTGCATCCATAATACAAACAGTGCGAGTGGTCATTTAAATAAACATGTACAAAATACAATTCAGATGGAGCTGCAGTCGTAGAGCTGTCGTTTGCGTGAGGCTGTGAAGCGTGAAGGAGAACGCGGTGGTGCAGTGGATAGCACTGCTGTCGCTTCACGGCTGGACAGTTCCGGGTTCGAACTGTTTAAAACCCTTGCCGTGCTGAGTTTGTTCTCCGCATATATGGGTTGCTTGTCTCTGGGTACTCTTAATTTCCTCTCAAAGACATGGACTGTTGGAGAGTCTAAATTGCCCCTAGCCGTGAGCGCGTGAGTGGATGCTGTGCGTGCCCTGTAATAGATTGGCGACCTCTCACTGGGTGTATCCCAGTGCCTCTCGTCCAATGCACAATGCATGCTGGGATAGGCTCCGGCCCCTGACCAGGCATAAACAGGTCGGATAATAGATGGAGGGAGGAAGCATGCTTTAGCAAACCTAAAGGCAATGGGGTATATGGAGAGAGTGCTTGAGACTGATGAAATCTGAGGTGGAAATGGACAGTGTCTCACTTCATGCCCAGGTAAAGAAAAAAATAAATGATACGAAATATTGCGAGCCAAATGACACGTATGGATGGTTATCCCTCCGATCAATAATGCTGATCGATACAGGGCGGTTCTGTCGGGGGCAGTATCAACAGATCTCCTTCCAGTGACTGCCGGGCGTCAGCCAGGCAGGGTTTACTACATTTCCTCCTCCATTTCTTAAAAATATATATATATATTTTTTTCTTCTCGGTCAATAGATTGAGAAGAAAGCGAGACCAAAATAGTGGCCGAACAGGTGTGCTTTAATCCAATACCAGGGCAAATGCTTTCAGACCAATCAGCACTCAATGAAAAAGGTTTTCAGTACTCCCCCCCACCCCCCTACAAAAAAAAAACCACCTTTTCCCAAAAAGAAATATATATATATATATATATATATATAGATATATATATATATATATATATATAGGGAAATTGTGTTTCCATCTGTATGGCTGTTGCAGTCGCTTGGGCGAAGTTCAAAGCAATATCGGTTCGCTTTACGGGTTTAAAGCGGTGAGCGGAGCTGTGGGGAGAGGAGAGGTGGCTGCTGGGATGCGAGGGGAACCAAAAAAATAACGCCGAACACAGAAAACCCGCCGAGCCGACCCGCCGTTTCGGAGGTACCGCGTGCGTGCGTGCGTGCGTGCGTGCGTGCGTGCGTGCGTGCGTGCGTGCGTGCGTGCGTGCGTGCGAGACCAGGCTTTAGCGGTCTGTTTTTTCCGCACCTCTCTCAGGTCCCGCGAAAATCCATTTTTTCCCTTTGTTGTTTAAGGGTGACTGCCCCCTAGAGTTTGGAGGGGATCTTCGTCCCTCAAACACAACTCCCCACAATTCAGGTATCCTGCAATACTGAATTTGTGTTCCGCATTCTGCCTGATAAACAAAACGAAAATAAAATAAATATTTTACAAATTATTTTATTCAGACTTGTGGAGAATGACCAAGCGCAAGCATGCATGCAAAGCAGTGTTGAGGAGTAAAATTCCATATTTAATAGATATATCATGCCAGTCAATACTTTGACTAACCTGCATTGCATGTATGACACAAGCCAGAATATTTTGCGTCTGAATATTTTTGCTACTCAGATACAAAATATTCTGGCTTGTGACATAACGCAGGTTAGCCAAAGAATTTCTTGGCACATCTCATTATAATAAATGGAATACCTGGTCGATTCCCTTCCTCTGAGTCATGTCTGCACCTCCCTGGACCGATGACAGAGCTTTATTTAACAGTGTTATTTTCTCCCTCCTTTTTCATGCTGCCAGTGAAGGTCACTGTGTTCGCACGGGCAGAAGCTCGTTTTGGGTGGTGAGCCCGTTCTGCACAGACAGCAAACCGCGAAACTCCCCCCGCCCCCCCCGTCCCTGTCCCTTCCTGCAGCACCTTTTGCACCTCTGAGAGGTGTTAAAGTACCCCACGAAGCATTTTTAATTCGCTGCGGCGGGCCGCTCTCTCCTTGGAGTGAGAACATCCGCGAGGGACGTGCGGGCGATGCCTTCGCTTCCCCCCCCCCCCCCCCCCCCCTCCAACGCCGGTGAGGTCGTCGCGTGGGCGGATCTTGCGACTCCGCCCACCTCCGTTTTCGCCCGAAACCCGAGTTGTTGCCTCGGGTGGCTCTCTCAGTTCTGAGCCGGGCTGGGCTTTACCGCCATTCCGCTCCTCGGTGAGCAGGTTACCGCCAGCCTCCTCGCGTCGTGGCACGCCCGCGCGGATTCGCCGTAAAAAAAGGGCGGTAAAGTCTCGAGAGGCTGACCGCGCCTCAGACGATGAGTCTCTCTCCGCTGAACCCCCCCCAGACGGCCACCTCGGTGTACCTCATCCCCCTCCACGAAAGCAGGAGTATTCGGGGGTACGTACGACAGCTCCGGACCCCAGGTCTTCTTCATCCATAACCGGGGAGAGTGCTGAAGCACGACCTGCTGTAAGATCTTGGCGGGCGTCGGCGTCCTCGCTTGTCACTGATCTAAAAGATTGTTCTTTGAGTCTTCGGTTGTGTTTTTCGTTTCGCGTTCTGCTTGTCTTATGGTCATGGTCAGGACAGATTCTTTGTGCCACGTTTCATATTTTCTGGCTTTTTTTTGTTGGATATTTTGGATTTGTCAGAACAAAAGCTTTGGTGTGTATAGACGGATCAGGAATTTTGGACATCTATATACACGTCTCTGCCTCCACAACACTCTTAATCCCCATTGGCGGGGCAGTGTCCCCCCACAGTACCCCTCCCCACCCCCATGTCACCACATTTTTTTCTTCTGAATTTCTGTGTAGAGATTCAGAAGAATTTGAACCTGAAACGGTTGGCACCACACCCGTGATGGAAGTGAGAAACCCAGTCACATGAGATCCACACAGCATTCCACGCAGGTCCATCGACTGTCAACCCTAACGTGCCAAAAATGCAAATCTCCGTGATTTATTGTTATTTTCATTTTTATTTGAAGGACTGAAAACCTGTCGGTTTTTTTCCCCCCTCCTCGTTAAAAACCCGAAATGACTGAGGCCACCCTGCATGCTGTCTTCCTCTCTGCTCCACCAGCTCGTTGTCCCTGTGAATGATGTTTGTTTGGGCATTTTATTGGGCGTTTAACACCTGTTACATCGACTGGTTACCAGGCGGCCGCTGGCCAATCGGAACGCGTTTTTTTTCTGTTCCGTTGCTGTCTCAGCCTCTCTTGATTAGACCTGCTCGGAAACTCCGCTGATAATGCTCCTCATTATTCACGGTGAACTCCTTCAGGTTTCTGAGAAAGGGTGACTCCTACCTTCATGAATATTTGAGTACAGACAAGCTTAACAACTGAAATAGCGTTTGCAGGATAGTAATTGGAAACTTTTTTTGTTGCAGAAATGTCTTGTGTTCGGCCGTAGTCGAGGTTAAATCGTTTAAACCTTTTTAACATTGATAAAAATGGTTGTACCCACCATGTCCTGTAAACCACTTCTGTTTCTCAGTCGTCCGTTGCTTATTTTAGATTTTAATTTCAAAAGATTTTAAATTTCTTTCTGCCTGTACTTCTCAATAATTTAATCAGGCACCACCCTGTTTTCTCAAATGTAAACATCAGGCTTGGCATCTCGCTACCATGGAGCCAACGTAAGCAAAACAGAAGAAAAAATGCAAAATGTCGTACCGCACTTTCATTTTTGTCATGTGGTACTTTTTGTCAGACGAAAGGGTCATGCGGCAAAGTATAAATCAGGCTTTATCGCACCCAGTGAGCCGCCCTGAGTCGTGCTTCATTCTGACCACGCCCCTCTCGTGCACTGACACACGTCCCTGCACTCAAGGACAGCCTCAGACTGAATATATGCATTAAAAAGCATTCAATAGACTTAACATGATATTCTCTGTATACATTACAGCTCTTAACGGTGAATATAGTGGGAAGAGTGGTCGATATGGGGGTTGTGGGGGGGGGGGGTGCGATGATATATAACAGTGTAAATCGCTCTTACTCTTCTGGTAACGGAAAAAGCCGTGCACACTTGACATGTCATTTAACCCTAATGGAGTTTGTAATTAATGGGCGTGGACGCTTCTAGATGATTCTACCCACGCGCGCGCACACACACGCACACAGAAGGGGATTGATGTCAAGCCTGGAGGTGACCTGTCTTTTTTTCTTTCTTTTTTTTTGATCGCGTTTTGCATATTTATTGCGATGAATTCCAGAGCCAGCCAAGCGTCACACCAGAGGGCGTGACCCCTTACAGCCTGAGCCCCGCCCCCGATTGCACTGAGGTCAGAGACAGGAGCCAATCAGAGGTGATTGAGCTGCTCGGAGCCCTGCACCATCAGCAGCGGCAAACCGAGTTGACGCTTTGGGCTTCTTCCTGCACCTCTTTGTGTGCCCCCCTTGCTCCAGAGCCCCCCCGCCACGTGTAACCCCCCTCCCACAGGCAGGGGGGGGGGGGGACACCCCCTGACATGGAGCAACCAGGCACCCCACAGGGATTGTAGGGGTGTCACATCCTGTTTTTTTTTTCTATGAAGTGGATTTTAAATTTGTGACACTAAAGTGTACTGGATGCACTATGCATCATTTTGTGTATTTTGGTTTTTAAACGGTTCTTAATATTCCAGCTAGAATGCACTGATAGGGAGAGACTCCTGTTGACATTGAAGGTGTGAGAGAAGCTCCAGATCCACATTACGGTGCTGCCGTTGTGAGGTTTTAATTACTCAACGGAAACGCGAGGTGAAACGGTGACGTTTTCTGACGCGGCGATGTTTGTGACGAGGCGATGTTTCCGACGCGTTTATTCCGACCCATTAGGAACAGCCTTGGGCGAGGGGAAACAGAACGCCTTCCTCTCTCTCCGTGACACGGCAGGCGATTACGAATGTTACCGAGCAACGGGGTAGCCGCCATCGGCGAGCGCGCGGTTTGCGGGTAGGCGGCGGCGGCGGCGAGGGAGACAGGCGGAGAGCCGCGGGAAGTCGCGGGGGAACGTTCGCGGTCGCGGCGGGAAAAAACTCTCGGAAAAGCAGCGTGGGACGCGGCGGCCTGGCGAGGCACCTCTGCGGGGTACCGGGTGCTCGCGGTGTGACGCCTCCGCGCGGAGCGAGCTGCGGTGAGCCGGGCGCCGGCGGCCCCGGCCTTCTCTCGAACGCCCACGGCTCGCCTCTCTCTCTCTCTCTCTCCTCCCGTCGTGGGTGGTCTTCCACCGCGGAGCGAGCGGGAAAAGGCGGTTCTGGCTCCGCGCGCTGTCGGTCAGGGGGAAGGAGAGGGCAGGGCGGGGGGCTCGCTGAGGGTCGGGGGGGCGGGTGGGGGGGGGGGGGTTGGGGGCAGAGGATGAGGGGTCGGACCTCGCCGGCGTGGAGCCACGTTCCCTCTCTCCCTCAATTAAGACCCCGAAATGCATCTGCTGACCGGAGGGCCAGCCGGAGGTCAGCCATCTGTCTAGACGTTCTCTCTACCTTTTTTTTTTTTTTTTTTTTTGCCGTGTTGTTGATTCTCTCCTTTTATTTATTAATTTTTTTTCTTTTTTAGCCGTTCCGTTCCATACACCGTTGGCCCTGGCAACAAAGCTCGCCGCGGCGATAAATCACCCTGGAGACAGAACTTTATTTGCATTCGAGTTCTGTCGGCTTTTCAAGCCATACAGTAGGTGTGGAATTGAATTTTAGACTTTTTTTTTCTTTCCACCTTACCTCCTGCTCTCTCTCTCTCTCTCTCTCTCTCTCTCTCTCTCTCTCTCTCCTGCTCTCTCTCCCCCTCTCTCCCCCTCACAGCCATGTAGGTAATGATCTGAGGGCTCAGTCAGGTGTGCAGCTTGTTGGGTTTGGAGCCCTGCGGTGGTACGTGTGGATGTCCCACGCTTTGGCCCCGGGAGAGCCAGTCCATGGTGGGGGGGGGGGGGGGGAGAGCTCTGCCAGGCCCCTCTGGGACAGCCAGGCTGGGAGGGGTGAGAGAGAGCACTGCCAGGCCCCTCTGGGAGAACCAGGCCGGGGGGGGGGGGGGGGGGGGAGAGAGAGCACTGCCAGGCCCCTCTGGGAGAGCCAGGCCGGGGGGGGGGGAGAGCACTGCCAGGCCCCTCTGGGAGAGCCAGGCCAGGGGGAGGGGGGAGAGCACTGCCAGGCCCCTCTGGGAGAGCCAGGCCGGGGAGGGGGAGAGAGAGCACTGCCAGGCCCCTCTGGGAGAGCCAGGCCAGGGGGAGGGGGGAGAGAGAGCACTGCCAGGCCCCTCTGGATAATGGTGCAGTAAACAAAGCAGCAGATTAAAGCCACCACCACTCAATTTATTTCTGTTTACTACCTGGAAAGAAATCAAGCCCGTGCCATAATTTAGGATGACCGGGGGGGGGTTCTTTTCTCCCCCCTATCAGCCGCATCCGCCTGTAAATTCAGGCCTGAGAGAGAGAGAGAGGGAGAGAGCGAGGGAGAAGGAGAGAGTGAGATGAGAGGAAGAGATAGAGAGAGAGCAAAGGGGAGAGAGAGAGAGCGAGAGCAAGGGAGAGAGGGAAAGCATGGGAGGGAGAAGAGAGGGAGAAAGAGAGAGGAGTGAGGGAGAGAGAGAGAGAGGAGTGAGGGAGAGAGAAAGAAAGAGAAGAGACAGAGACACACGGGTGTTTGTCATGTCAGAGGTGCGTTTGCTACCGGCCCAGCAGCCGGGCCCCCAGGGGCCTGCATTCTGTCTCCTTCTCTGACGGTGCTCTTTTGCACTTGACCCCCCTCACTGCAGGGGAGAGAGGAACGCTCCGGACACGGGTGCAGCCAGGGGCCCCACGGTGGGCAGTGGGGGGCCACGTCCTCGCGTTTCGTGAGCAACAGGCCTGGTGTGTTTAACTGTAGCATGTGGGAGACACACACTCACACACACACACACACATGGACACACACATGCGTGCACACACACTTGGGGGAGGGAGGACACAGAGATCGGCGGTGGGGGCACGGAGGAGACGAGGTGGCAATGGAGGAACGGAGGAAGAATTTAGAGTACTGGGACGCCCTCGACAGCTGGAGGTCAATCCAAAAGCTTGAGCGAGTTTGTGCCAAGGACCTGCTGTTAGACTGGCTCTCATACTGCGCTGAAGATGGTTTCTTCATTGTCATTTTTGCACCATTCTTTTTTTAAAATAGCGAGAGATTGAGATTTTCTCAGCTTTTGTCTTTTTTCTTCTCTTGGAGTGCGAGCATCCTCTTTCTTTTCATGGACATTGACTACATGCCTACACACCCCATCAGCCTAAGTGCTGTTTCGCCGCAGACACCACTTTCATTTGGTTTCATCCTTTGTGTTAACTCCATACTTTTACTGTTGTAAAATGGCTGCTAACCATAGTTTAACACCAGGCTACCTGGAATGACTTTGTGCTTTCACCTAGAATGGCCCCAGTAAGGTACAGGTAGGGTGGGGAAAAAACCTGGCAATGGCAGAAAAAAAGCCATTGCAAAGAACACACACTCAGCGTTGAATCAACTCTAGTGAGAGTACATTTTACTCTTGTTTGAAAAGTCTTGGACTTGACACAGATGATCTTACTGTGTGCGCCTTGTCTTTTGTGTAATGCACTGCTGTTTCTTATCACTCTGAAACCATGACAAATCAATATGTATGCATTTTAACCCCTGAAACAGTTGGTAAAGGTAATATGGGAGTTTGGGATACAGTGTGTGCCACTGTCCAGTTTGCTAAACATTATTACCTTTTGAAGTAGTTAGACTGGGCATAGCAGTGTACACTCACCATTAATTCAAGAATATATTCAGGTTTATTGTGGACCATTTGTTCTGCGAGAAAGGCTCTTTTTCTCCTACAGTGGCTGAACACACAGAAGGTTGTTATGGCCACCAAAAAGCCTTTCATGGTACCCCTGCTGAGAATAACAACCAATCGCGTACAAGCTAAAAAGGGTTTGCCGGTCTCAGAGTCCGGAGTTCTAACTGTCTGAGTAGCCCACTTTTGAAAGGTGAAAACTTTTCGCAAATAATATTGTTTTGTTATTGCACACTTAAAACTACTGACCTGATTCAATTAAAGGAGACAGAATCGGTCAACATTTGGTGAGTGTGTTATTCTCATGTTGTGGTTGAAGAATATGCAGATGACCAAATGTTGTACAATTGTGGGATTATCTGCAATGTATTTTTTTTTTTTAATTTATGTTTTGTTTTTTGGGTGTTACTGTGTTGCAGTGGGTAGCACTGTTGCCTCATAGCAAGAAGGTCCTGGGTCCAGGGCCTTTCTATCTAGAGTGAGTCTGTTCTCTCTGTGTCCATGTGGGTTTCCTCCCACAGTCCGAAGACTTGCAGGTAGGCTAATTGGAGAGTATAAATTAGCCTCCCTGTGACCCTGACCAGGAATAAGTTGGTTAGATAATGGATGGATGGATATATATATTTTAAAATCTTGTCTATAAGCCTATTTTCTTTTTCCATTCATAGAGCAAAAGCATATTCATTTGGTTTCAGATGTACCACAGGTAATTATTTACATTTGACCTCAAAGTGAACCGCCCTTACTCGAGCACCCAGGCCCCGAACTGACAGAACGGGTTAAATCAAACGAACGAAGAGAAGCGTGTTCAGAGTGGTAGCATTAAAAAAAAAAAAGCTATAACATCTGGCTTTCCTCTACTTAACGCGTCATTAAACGAGCTGAAGTTCTGAGGAAAAACGATGTTTAGGTTTTCTTTTTTTATATATATATATTTTTTTCCATCGCTAGTTTCTCATCGCCCCGGAGAGCCGCGGCGAAGGCCAGGCGGCCCGCACCGCGACTCGGATACGAAACAAACGGCCAATCTGCGGCCGGCTCTCCGGCGGAGTTTGATTACTGTCATTTCGCGAAACCCAAATGGCGGGTTTCGCAGTCTCTCGGGGGGCCCGGGGGGGAGGGGGGGGGGGGGGGGGGGGGGGGGGGGGGGGAGTTTGTTATCGCTGACTGCGTGCGGCGTAATGACTGGTTGTATTTCCTGGAGAGCGTTCGCGCGTGATTGGCGGGAGGCCGTCGCCGGGGCGTCCTGGAGTGGTCGCTCATTCTCGATAACCTCCCCCTCCTCCCCCCCCCCCCCAAAAACCCAAAAATGATGTAATCGTAACCGATGACAGACACACACACACACCGCCGAGCTCCTCCGCTGGCTCAGGGTTCCGCTTGGGCGGGGGGGCCGTTCGCGGATGGATGACCGTGCGCGGGTTTGAGGTGCCTCTTACCCCACGCGGCTGTGTGGTGCGTTCGCTGAGGGAGGACGGGTATGGCGGTTCCTCCTTCGCGGCGTCGCACTGTGTAGCCCCAGGCTTGGTGCGTAGGCTGCAGACGCACTGCGCACACAAACGGGGGGGAGGGGATGGGGATGGGGGGGGTACCTCCGGTTCCACAGGCGCCTGGCGTAGGCCGCTCCATTGACCAAACGAACGGGCGACTGGTTTAATGTACGTTTGGAGTGTGGTTTGAGCGCGCCAGGAACAGGCGGCGTGAGGTAATTGTGTATAGCGGATTTACAGGTTAGTGGAAATAATGAGATGGTAGACAAAGACGGAGACATCGGCGAGCAAAGGAAGCCAGTGGAGCGCATTGCGAGACCTTTTCAGTGCGTGCACGTCGTACAACACAACAGCATCCACGCTCCTGTCGTTCTGAAAATATTCCAGAAAGCCGCTCGCGGGAGATAACATTTGAGATAGCATTTTTGGCGGCAGGCAGAGTCGGGGGAGGGTAGGGGGGCCGGGGGGGGGGGGAGCGTGTAGGCGGAGCGCGGGAGGAGAGGCGATCGTTATCTGCGAGGGAAGAGATGTCTGTCACGCCTCTCCTCCTCGCCGTTCGGGTCACATGCCGTTGAGGCCCTGCCCCCAAACCGACCGTGTATGGAAATTGGAACACGATGTAGACAAAGATAATATATTACCTCAAGATAATCGCAGTGTATGGGCTGCAAGCCTGAAAATTGTTGTTTCTGATAATGAGATGTATTTCAAAATACGCACAGCCGTGAAATATATTTATCGTTACATTTTTTTTTTAATTGTGCGGTATCCCGTGTTCGTACAACACGTCCCGGATGTGGTCTCTGTACGAATTCGGTTCCTCATTAGGGGTGGGCAGAGAGCCTCGTGCCATTGGCCGCGATCCTGAGGACGATGTTCGTGAGGGACGTCGGGGCTGAGAACGGCCGTCGGTCGGGGGGGGGGAGAAGCAGAAGAGCCAATTATCTCGATCTCCTGAGCTCGTCCGTTAACTCTGGCGGAACACGGCGGCCGGCGATACCGCCGAGCGGATAGCGGAATGGCTTTTTTTATTTTTTAGTGCGCCATTATAAAAAGATAGCCAAAAATAAATAAAATAAAATGAAAAAACGCCCCCCAGAAGCGGGCGTTTGGCGCGATCGGGGGGACATGGCGGTTACCGTTATCGCCTGCGTCTGTGAGCTCATTACGGAACGGCGGCTCGCGCGTTACCCACAGTTCCACACTCTTTTATGGACCCCAAGCTACGGCCGGCTCGCCCAAAGAGAAAGGGGGACGCTAATAACGGTAAACCGACCAATGAGGTCGCGGCGAGTCGACGCGGCGGTACGAGCCCCGCCGTCGTATAACGAATTGCCAAAGCGAGACCGTGCAGCGGAAAGCAAATGGTTTGCCGTTAAATCACGAGGAAGCGGAATTTTTACTCTGATGTAGACTCTGTCGGAGTTAACTGAACACTGAACATTTTTACCATTTAGCTTTTATTGTAGACCAGAGAGATTGTGTCCTGTTTAACTGGGAGTGGATGATGTGCAGTATATCAGGGTGGTGTTTGCATGCTGCAACAATAGGCTCCTGGGGGGGAAAAAAAGTGCTTTTTTATTTTAAAGATGGACTCCCTTGATGATACCGGTTCTGTGGGAATACTTTTACCAAAGGGATGCGGTGTGTGTTCTCCGGGGGGCTTATCATTTAGGTGCAGTGGTGCTGTCTGCTGCATTCGAACGGGCTGTCCTTCAAATAAGCGTGTCCTCAGGGAAGGGGAAGTGCGTCTGCATGCTACACGCTACACGCTACACGCTACCCGCGCCGTTCATCCTTCCCTCTGACCGCCCGTCCGTCTAGAACCTTCTCTCTGCGGAACAGCCGAGGCGCCGGGCTTCTCCAAGCTTTTTTTTTTTACCGGGGGGGGGAGGGGGTTCCCAAACTCGCTGTGACCACCACCTGCTCGCCGAGCCGATGCTTGGAGTCTGACGCGCTGCTTATTAAAATGTAGCCCGACATATGTTCATTAATGCGGGGATGTTGCTTTGGCTTGTGTAGAAACAAACACATTTACCCCAGTAGGTCTGCTAGGCGGTGTACATTACTCCCTGCTGTCCCACTGGCGCCAATGTCAATGGGAAGAGCATTTCGTACACAGTTTTCGTTAATTATCTGTCTTCTCCCGGCCCCTCCTCAAGCCCTCCCCTGCCCCAGCGGTGGGTCCTCACCCGCAGTTTTGGGAATCTCTGAATTACCTGCTTTTTTTCTCCTCCTTTATCTGAAATCGCAAAGACAAACTGAAGAATGCGAAGATTCTAAATATGGCACGGATGCGGGATGCGTTGGAGGCTGATGTTCGGAAGCGGCTCCCGTGGTGCCTTTGGGTTTTTTTTTAGGGAGCAGAGGAGTCTGGGTAATGAGAGGAGTCTTGTCTGAACGCTCCTCAGAGGGGAGGGGGGGAGAGCAGGTCCATTTTCGTGGGAGATATTTCGGAGATTATCGTGGTGGAACCCCGTGCGACTTTAAATGCGTACCGTTCGCTGAACTGAACAAAGACGCATAAGTGTCTCCGCTCTTCTGTAGTTCCGCACCCAAACGTGTTCTCAGCAAGCTCCCCCTAAATTTTACACTTACAGTCTTAATCGCCAAACCGCTGTTTGTGGTGTTATTAATTAACTGAATATGCAGACTGTTGTTTTCTTCGTTAATGGCACGAGCGTACTAAACTATAATTGCTCGATTTTCGGTAGGTGTGATAACCCCGCCAGCTGTTCTTCGCTGTTTTTTTACTATTCTGGACAGTCATTGATTTAACAGTTTATCACAACAAACAGAAGATAAAAATCACCACGGCGATGAGAGAAAGACAGACACGCTCGCGAGCTCGCGAACCGCGCGACGCGCAATGATGTGATGTGATGTGGCACGTTTTCTTATTAACACCTCCGAACATCTGTTTTTCGTCGAGACTCCGCTCCCACTTTACGCTGAGACGCGCTATAATTGCATTGGCAGGTACCGTGTAACAACTGCGCGCGCCTACCGAGGAGCATTATGAATAACTGCGTTTGAAAAACCGTGTTTGCAACCTAGCGCTAGCTTACTCATTACTTCATTTATTTTCTCCTGCAGTCACTGCACGCTCTGTGGCCCATGTTAGGATGTGGCTTTTGAAGGCGAAGCCGAAGTTTAGGACTGTACAAGAACACATATGGCTGCAGTACTCACATTCTCCCAGTATCTACCTGTGTTATTACAACATATTTATGTTTTTGGATCACGTTGTATACAGTCGAGAAGGGCTGCCAAATCCTGTTCCGGGAGATCTACCATCCTGTAGGTTTTCATTCCAGACCTAACAGAGCGCACCTCATTCAGCAGCTAGAGATCTCACTGAGCTGCTAAGTAGCAGAGTCAGGTGTGCTAAATTAGGGTTGAAATGAAAACCTGTGGGATGGTAGATCTCCAGGAACTGGATTGTGCAGGCCTGCAGTAGACCAATCACACCACAGGAAAAAATAATTACCGAAATTGGGTTAGTTACCATTGGGCGCGTTCTTCTTTTTTTATTAATAGCAGCTAAGCTCAGATAATAGTGTTCGCATAACAAGGGCGCTGGTTTGAGGCAGTGCTGGGATTTGTAGTTCAGCGCGGGGTGAGTGTCTGAGTCACGGCCGGCGTGTCTTCACTCCGGCGGTTCGAAAGTTCAGACAGAGATTGACACTCCGAGCGCCCCCCCCCTCATTCTCTCAGGGATGGAGGGATGAGACCAGTCTAAATCCATACCTGAGATCTCGCTCCCCCCCCCCCCCCCCCCCCCCGTCCCCCGTCCCCAGCGTTGCCGTGTTCCCGTCACTTCGGGTGTCAGCCGAGCGGACGCTCGTCCTGGGCGGAAGGTTCCGGGGCCGTGCTGGGGGCCGGCGTGTTTATTTAAAGGAGCGGGGGGGCGTCGGGGGTGGGGGAGCGGGGGGGTGGGGGCGCTCTGCTTCTCCGCTTGTCTCTCTCCGTCAGGAGCAGACGCCCGAGACAGCGCCTCCAGTCTTCTGAGCTGGAAAAAGAGCCCTCCGCCTTCACAGCACGACTCCAAGAGCTCTCTCAACCTGCAGTCTCTTTTTCTCTCTTCCTCTCTGTTTCTTTCCTCTCTTTCTGTTTTCTTCTTTTCTCTCTTTCTCTTCCCTCTCTCCTCTCTCTTTCCCTCTTCCTCCATCTCTCTTTCTCTTCCCTCTCTCCTCTCTCTTTCTCTCCCCTCTCTCCTCTCTCTTTCCCTCTTCCTCCATCTGTCTCTACCTTCATGTCTTCGTGGGAGAGTTCTGAGAGCAAGGCACATAACGAGAGAGAGAGAGAGAAAGGGTGATATAGAGAGAGAGAGAGAGAGCGAGAGATGGTCCAGCTGTTGGTTACATAAGGTGTGATATGAACCCTCCTGGCTCATGTGAAAGCGATGTCTAAGCACGTTCAGGCTGCGAGAGGTCCTGGCTGAGAGGAGAGAGAGAGAGAGAGAGAGAGAGAGAGAGATTGAGGTGTGATGTAAGAGAGAGTGAGTGCCGCTGAGGAAGGCGCAGTGCATGCTGGGATACGCTCTTGTCGCCGTGTCCCTGTGGGTTAGTCAGCACAGTGCTGCAGAGCATCGCTCCCCTCGGCCCGGCGGGGGGGGGGCCTGGGGGGGGCCTGGGAGGGCGTGGGCGGGGACGCTATGGAGGAAGTGGGTGTGGTGTGCCGGGCTTCACTGCGGCCAAATGGAACCGGTCCTCGACACGCCAAGCGCTCCCCCTGTCAAACGTATTATCTAGCTTACTATCTCCTCTAATTGTTAAAAAACGCTTCTAAAACTAAGCTGTAGCTGTTGCTAGTTAGCAATCTTAGTACAGTGTGTGGCCAAAGTATGTGGACACCTGACATCCAACATCTCATTCAAAATTATGGGCATTAATATGGAGTTGGTCCACCCTTTGCTGCTATAACAACATTGTTAAAATTGGCCACACTGTCGAAGTAGTGCTTCTCCCTAAAGCCTTCATAAAACATTTATGAAGATTTCATTTCCACTGTATAACATCTTTATAAATCATTCATAAACATTTCTGCAGAAATTAGAGATGTTTGACCTTAAGTCAAGTGAGATCATGTCTTAAGTCACATTGTGCGGTTTTGACTCCATCTTTCCTTCGCCTGGCGGGGAGGGGGGGGTGGCGGTCCGCGGGTCGGTGCCGCCGTACGGCTACCATCACTCCTAATTTACCCCCCCCCCCCCAGTCTGTGACGAGGCGGCGTGGCGCATGATGATCGTCTCCCAGACCGCCGCCCCCGCCCCCGCCCCCGCCCCCGCGATTGGCTCGGCAGACCGGCTAATGCAGGACTTCAGTGTGTTACCCCCCCCCCCCCCCCCCCCCCGTCCAATAGCGTGGCGGGGTGGGATCGCGCACGTGTGACCTCATCACTCTCTCTTAGCTGAGGCAGGCCATTTGACAGCGGCGGGGAGAGAGAGAGCCCCGGGGGGGTGGGGGGGGTTCTCCGCCCTAAAGGCCCCTCCCTCTCTCCCGCCGCTCCTTGGGAGCGGGGTTAATTTGGCGTGCGGGTCGGACGGGCGATTCCGGCGTCTTCCGCCTAACGAGCCCCCCCCCCCCCCCCCCCCGTCCGCCATTACTCTGCCTCTGCCGGGGCCGCGATCCAGCTCACCGTCACGCGGACGGTTCCAGAAGCGTACCGTCGCATGCTGTAACACCCGTACATATCACGTACAAATTTCCTTTTTTAAAATAAAAATAATACAATTTGCAGATCCGCATTGTTATAAATCATTTATACGCGCCCACGGGCACATCGTCAGGCGCGGAAGAGAAATGACTTCGCCCACACAAAAAGCACTTTGATTCTGAATTATTTTAGACGTTTTCATACGGCTGGTGTGTGAAGACGAGGAGCCGTCTGCTGGGCTGAGATAAGTGTGTAAATCTGCGGTGCGCGTGTTTCTTAACCGAATCGAATCTCTCGCATTACCACGCTGTTTTTTTTTTACGGACGACATTAAGCTCGCGCTACAGTTGTCAGCTGCTTGTGTATGTAAATTCCCGGTGGTTGACCATCGCCGTTGATCAGAAAAACGCCGCGTATGACATTTTGAAACTGTTTTTTATAAAGATACATGGCGCCACTTAACATATTTCACATTTATTCACCGCTACTGTCTTCATTTTGCACATCATAACCTGTTTACCAGGCGAATGAAGGACCAAGAGCCGACACACACACACACACAATATACACACACAACATACGCACACACACACACACACCTGTTTACCAGGCGAATGAAGGACCAAGAGCACACACACACACACACACACACACAATATATGCACACAACATACGCACACACACACACCTGTTTACCAGGCGAATGAAGGACCAAGAGCCGACACACACACACACACACACACACACACATACACACAATATACGCACACACACACACACACCTGTTTACCAGGCGAATGAAGGACCAAGAGCAGACACACACACACACACACACACACACACATACACACAATATACGCACACAACATACGCACACACACACACACACACAATATACGTGCACAACATACGCACACACACACACACCTGTTTACCAGGCGAATGAAGGATCAAGGGCAGACACACACATTCACATGCACACACACACGCACGTCACAAGTTTCTGAGCGTTGAAGAAAGCATTGGACGGTGCTGCTCTGTCCCATCAATCAGCCAGTCAGGTACTCGCTGCTGCCCAGCTGGAGGGGGCGGACGGGGATAGGGGGCGGACGGGAGTTTGGGAGTTTTGCGGCGTTCCCCTTTCGACCGCGAGCCGCGCTACGTTGACGGGAGCGCCGCGGTGGAGCGGGAGGAGAGGCGGCCTTTGATTCAGGCAGCGGGATTTCGGCGTGTGACTCATTATAATCCACAGCTGACAGGCGTCTCTCTCTCTCTCTCTCTCTCTCTCCCTGGGTAAAGCCTGGGAAAGGGCTTTTCCCAGCAGGGGGAGGCAGGAAAAGCAATACAACTTCACCGCTGTTGTTCTGTTTGTTTTCTCTCTCTCTCTCTCTTTTGCTCTCTCTCTTGCTCTCTCTCTCACACACACATGCTATCGCTCTTTCTGTCTCTCTCTCTCACACACACACCTGCTCTCTCTCTCTTTCTGTTTCTCTCACACATTCTCTCTCTTGCTCACTCTCTCACACACACATGCTATCTCTCTCTCTATCTCTGTTTCTCTCACACATGCTCTCTCTCTCTCTCATGCGCTCTCTCTCTGTCTCAGGAAAGGTGCGGATTAGCAAGGCCTTTGGCTGTGGGTTCACTGGTGTAGAGTGTTGATAAATATTGTTATGACATAAAGGGGTGGTGTGCATGTGTGTGTGTGTGTGTGTGTGTGTGTGTTTGGGTCTGTCTGTGTGCGTGCGTGTGTGTGTGTGCAGCACGTGTGTGTGGCTGTTTGCGTGTGAGTGTGCGTGTGTGGAAAGTGGGTTGGATAGACATGGCATTTTGTGCACGAGTCAGTTTTAGTGTAAAAAGCATTCGATATGGAGAGCTTTTGAATTTTCCTACATTCTACACAAACATTTACATTTGCTCTTTTATTTATTTGTTGCACATTTCGATAGGAGATACAAAAGGATGGGCGAGTAGAATTTGCTTATTTGTCAATTCTAAATGATTAAACAGTTTTGAATTTGGGCCTAGAGGGGAAGAGAAAGACAGATAAATAGAGAGAGAGAAAGTGAGTGAGGGACAGAGAGTGATAGAGATAAAGAGAGAGACACACAGATAAACAGAGAAAGAGAGCGAGAGATAGGGAGACAGAGAGAGAGAGATAAACAGAGTGAAAGAATGAGAGATTAAGAGACAGAGAGATAAACGGAGAGAGAGAATGATGCTCTGCGTGTGTCCTCGTTCCGTGTGGTGGTTTTACGGAGACGCGCGGGTGTTCTTCAGCTGCAGCGTCAGGGCGGATTCCAGGCCTGGACTCACTGGGAGGCATTAGTCCCCCGAAACCTTCTGAATACCGAGCATCAGGAGTACCACAGATTCTACAGGACACACACATGCATACATGCACACGCATGCACAGACATGCACACACACACACACACACACACTTATGCTCTCTTTCTGTCTCACTCTCAATCTCTCACTCTCTCTCATACACACACACACACACAAATGCACAAACACACGTGTGTGCATTCACACCCACACACACACACACACACACACTCTCAGGGAGATCGTCTGTAGGTTGAGCTGGGGCGGGTTTTATATCGTCATCACACCTCATGTTAATTATTCAGTTTACGTGCTGCACCTACTTCTCGGCACCCCACAGCGCCCGCTTTACTTCAGTTACACAAATACCCCTTTTTTTCCAGAATGAATCTGTGACGCATGAAGAACGGGGACAGAGCTCGCCAGTACAGCTTGTGCAGAACCGCCTCGGTGCTCAGCACGAGGGCACCAAAAATAAATAAATAAATAAATACATTTTTAAAAAAGGAACTGTTGTGCCGGCCTGAGGGCACTGGGTTCTTTGGCCACGACACAAAGAGGCAGCACCTCCGTGTTCTTTCTCCCTCTCAAGAGGAACTGCCCCCCCCCCCCCCAACCCGCCCTCCTCCCCCCCCCCTCCTCACCGTAACAAAAGCAGCGTGTGCGGTCATTCCGACGCTCGGTCTGAGCGCGCTCAGAAGGAGGCTCCTCGACGAGAGGCCCCCGGAGGGCCGACCGCCCGGCCGAACCCCCGTCAGGGACGAACCGCCGCCGTATCCGAGGGCAACGGGGCTGACGTCAGCTCCCCTCTCGTCTCTTAGGGTGACGGGCCGGCTCGCGCTCTCCAGCTCACGGCTCGTTTCCATTTGTTTCCGTACCCCCCCCCCCGCCCCGCCCGCTCCCTCCCCCTCCCCCTCTTTCCCCCTCACATCCTCTCCTCTCCCATCCACTTCCCTTCCTCCGCCAGAGGAGGAGAAGAAAAGAGGGAGCGGGGGATGAAAATAGAGGTTGACGTTCCCTCTCGAGCAGCACTCGGGCCGTAAATACATTCAGGAGCCGCGCGAAGCCGCCGCCGCCGCCGCCGCCGCCACCGCCGCTGCTCCCATTTGCAATTCCGCCAGGACGCGTCGATGTTCTCTCGGCCCGCAGGCCCTGCGGAGAGAGAAAGAGAGAGAGAGAGAGAGGGAGCGAGAGGGAGAGAAATAAATAAGAGAAGGGGGGGGTGGACGTTCTGTGCTCTCTGAGGGGTTGCTACGCAGTTGGGGGGGGGGGGGGGGCATCGGCCGGGCAGTTCATTACGGCTTCCGACAGCGCGCTGGCCGTGCGGCGGGGGCGAGGGGTGGTCATGTGACCGAGCCAGGGTCAACGCGGTGTCACCATGGCGGCGCAGCCGAGGCAGTGGAGAGCGGAGAACTGGAGTGAAGTCCTCGCGCTCAACTTAGTTTCTGTGCTCATTTGTGTGTGTGTGTGTGTGTGCGCGTGTGTTTGTGTGTGTGTGCTTGTGTTCCTGTGTTTAAGTGTGCCAGCATGCGTATGTACGTCACATGCAGGTACCAGCGCTTGCATGTTAGTATGCATATGCATGCACACGCTTGCGTGTTTGTGCAGTACATGCACCTGCTGGTGCGTGTTGGTGTCCGTGCGTGCATTAGTGAGCGTACACGTGTTCGTGCAGGTCAGCGTGTGGCCGGTGTTTATGCATGTTCGTGTGTGTCTCAGCTCCCGCGCGTGTGTACGTGTTAGCGTGTGGCCGCTCCTCATGCCTGTTAGCGTGTGCGTGCGTGTGCATTCGTACATGCACCTGCTGGTGCGTGTTAGCGTCTGTGCGTGCATTAGTGAGCGTACACGTGTTTGTGCAGGTTAGCGTGTGGCCGATGTTTACGCCTGTTAGCGTGCGTGCGTGTGCCTGTTGCGCGCGCGTTAGCGTGTTTGACACCGCCGCGTGATCACGGGTTCGCGCTGTGGTCCCCCGGCGTGTCGGAGACAGGCGTGTGCGTCAGCGGAAACCCGGGAGACGGAACGCTGTAGCACGGAAAGCTGTGACCTCACGCCCAGGGCGCCGTTGCACCAGTGGGGACGGAGATTCGGCGAGGGGTAACGGGGGCGGGGTTTAGGGATCGGCTCCCCCGCGGCCTCGCTCACGAGAGGGGCCGAGGAACGAGATATTTTACGTCGGCGTGACCTTTTCGTGGCGGTCCCGCCAACCGCTCCCGCTCGCCCACGCTCGCGGATCCAAACAGGAGCGGATCGATACAAGAGAGAAGGAGAGAGAGAGAGAGAAACAGAGAGAGAGAGAGAGAGAGGGAGGGAGGTGTGAATGAAATTCAGGTCTCCACAACTCTCCCTTCTGGGAGAGATGAGTAGAGAGGGGAGGAGGGGAGGGGGGGAAGGAGGGATAGATGGAAGGAGGGATAGATGGAAGGAGCGATAGATGGAAGGAGGGATAGATGGAAGGAGGGATCTTGTTTGGGGAGTGAGT